>NC_134800.1:38766957-38776037 GCF_046742065.1 Oratosquilla oratoria | reverse complement strand
CGTTGCTATCTTCGTACGTCCGCCACCCACTGTTGATCTTTTTTATCTCACTGATTATCTTCATATACAGGTCGTGACTAGTGATATCAATTATTGTTCAATATTCTAAGATAAAATGCACAAACCGAAGCAATCTCCTCTTGTTTTTACTGCTCATACTTACTTCAGTAAAAATAATTAACTATTTTTTGTTTTACCTGTTTAATTAAATTAATCAAAGCCTTATCACACACCAGTAAGTAAAAATTATAACATTAAGAGTCGGTTTTGGTTTTAATTTTAAAAATATTTATGCAGCAATTTATGTCGTTTTTTTTTTTGAATATCGGTTTCCAATTTAGCTATAGTCACCCCTTTGCCCCCGTGTAATATCGAGACAATTGAATACATTCTAGCGCTAATAGGAATCTTACGAGCCTGACTGCGAAACGGTCCCCATTGGCAGTTCCCGACAAGACATTCCCCCGTTCCCCCCGGACTTTCTCATTTATTCTCAGAGATTTGTGTAACCACGATCACGGACTTGATAAAGCTTTCAAACAAGCGAGACGTCGTTCTAATAATAAGTCTCTCGTCCTCTACATGGTATTTCTGTTCCTCTTCCTCTCTTATGGCCTCCTGAACTACGACCCAAGGACCTAAATAAATACCCACCAAAAGTGTTTTCTGTGGAAAATAGCCTCTTATACACCACGACGATAATTCAATTTTTTCTACTGTTCTTTTCTTCCCCTCACACAAAAACCGGATCCCGTGATGAAAGCGGGGGTGGTCTGTTGATGAGCCCATGTGTCTGATAAAGCTCTTAATATGCGAAACGTTCGTTACTTATAAATTAGACTCCCGTTCTCGCTTTCTATTCCTCTTCCTTCCACGTAGTCCTCATGGCCAAGGCTCCCTTTGGCTGGAGGAGGTACCGTGAGTATTACTAAAGCCCCCGTCACACATTCAAGGATTCTCGTTTAAATGTTTGTGAATCTAAAAAAAACCTGGAAGACGACTTCGCTTACAATATTCTAGATTTCCCGAAGTCTACAATTCAGCAATTTGTCTAATATTCGTAACTTCTCTCCCCCCTTAATTTGTCATTTAGCTCCTCAATATATTACGCAAATGTGATTTGATATTTGCAGGGATTCGAAAAAATATAAAGAAGTGTGACCTAATTCGTTTCTACTTAAACGAATTCCACTTGAGTTTGGCGTATATGTGACAGGGGCTTTTACCTGGTATCTGATGTGATTTCAAACTAGTACCGGAACTGTAAATACCACTTTCAGAGGATAGTAAAAATAGTTTGAAATATACGTATATATATTTCTCCCTAAAAAGTGGGATTCACATTTCATTGTACTATTTTTTTTCTCTTCTCCGAATAGTTGGGATTTACAGCTCATCTTACAAATATGGCTAGAACATCTAACCTCACTTTGGACATTACGGAGTATTATCTAGTTTTCACCCACAGCAGAATGTCTTGGGAGTAAAGTTAGACATTAGTTAAGGGTTTCTTTTGCCTTTTACTGATTGATGTGGAAGGAACTAATTTTGAAATCTGAATTATTTGTTGCAACGACTGGGGTGAAACATATGACAATCTCTTGTTTAACAGATTTCTTTTCTGGTTACTTCGTCTGATTAATCTGGAACTTCGTGCAGATATAAGTATAACTAATTTATAAATCCTTAAGCTTTCTTCCTTTGCATTCAGATCATGGGCTTCGTATAGGTAGACCAAGTCTTATTGATAAAAAATGATGTATTCGGTTTAAGGTCCACGATCTCCCTCCTATTCAGGAGGTTTGGAATCTGCCATTTACAAAAAGATTTTGTGTTAGGGTGGAATTTAAAGAAACCATTGCCCTTGGTTCAACTCGTTCGCGGGGTGGGGCTCGAACTGCACGTCATCTCGATCTTTGCCGCAAGTTAGCGACGCTCTGACTCGCTCAGACAGCGAGAGCTAGCATGTCTTTATAGCCATAAATATGCTTACAAGAATGAAACTGGAGCCTTTTCCTCACTTTCCCTCAACAACCGATGTTTTTCAGATTTCCCACACATGAAAGGTAAGATCTCGTCTTTCAACTTCCCTGTATTTTTGATGCGGAAACACTACAGTGTAAGTGCGGTTCCAGAGACAGGGAAAAAAGAGGACATGATAACTAATTTCTGTTGAGCGTTTAGGTTATTTCATCATGGTTGTTTACTTCCTTTCTATATATTTAACATAATAGAGTTCTCCTTGAATTCTCTTATTGAATTAAGCCTTTACTACCTTTTATTTTATTTGTTTTTTAGTATTATTATTATTATTATTTTTTTTACTACTACTGACTAATACTACTACTACTACTACTTGCTACTGTTATCATTATTCATCATCATCATCATCATCATTATTTTTATTAATTATTATTATTATTTTTATTGTTTTTAATTTTTATTATTATTATATTTTCTAGTACCGTTGATGCTTTTAGCTACTGCCTCTCCCAGTTCAGTCTGGCTAGCACCTTTTCGATATTTTTAGTCCGAGTGGCCCTACCTGCTTCCTCTTTTCCCTTTCTTCCCTCCGGCATTTCCGACTCCAGTTTCTCCAAACTCTCCCTCGGACGCAAATCCTCGCCTTCCCCAGCCCTACCTCGTAGCCTACTAACTCATCATCAAATAGATGCATTTTTCCTTACGAGTGGGTTCCACGAGACTCAGACAGTAGTTAGTCTGTGGGCCTATTCCAACCATGCCAACTCTCAATACTAATCTTTTCTGGTTATTTATGTCAATATCAGAGTACACTGTACAGGTAGGAGGATGAGGCCCGAAGTTAATGTGTGACGTCACACTACCATATATGGATCCGAAAGCACACAAAGTCAAAGGGTTACCTGGACTTCATGTCGATTCCTATGACTTTGCTTTTAACACAATTGATCTCAGAATTTGTTATCTTTAGAGTTTGATGTTTTTATTTTCCTTCAGACATAGATCCTTAGTAAATGCGTTCTCTTAATCCTTTTTTTTTTTTTTTTTCCCCGGGGGCGGGCCTTCTCTTACTCTCTCTTTCTCTTCTTTATTTCGTATTCTCTTAGTCTATATGACGTCATTTATCTATTCTTGGAATATCTTCTATGGACATCCCACTGTATTTGATTTACATTAAATTCCATTCCTTGCTTTTTGCCGGCAGCCATAAATTTTTGTCTACATCTGATTAGAAGGATTCGGCTGACTGTTGAGTGCGTGTGTGTGTGTGAGTGTGTGTGTGTGTGGTGTGTGTGTGTGTGTTTGGTGTGTGTGTGTGTGTATGTGTGGTGTGTGTGGGTTTGTGTCGTGTGTTGTGTGTGTGTGTGAGTGTGTGTGTGTGTTTTGAATGTGTGTGTGTGTGTGTGTGTGTGTAGTGTGTGTGTGTGTGTTTGTGTGTGTATGTGCGTGTCAATGTGTGTGATGTGGGTGAGGGTGTGTGTGCGTGAGGTGTGTGTGTCTGTGAGTGTGTGGTGTGGTGGTGTGTGTGTGTGTGTGTGTGTGTGTGTGTGTGCGTGAGTGTGTGTGTGTGTGTGTGTATGTGTGGGTGTGCGTGTGTGTGTTGATTTGTGTGAGTGTCGTGTGTGTGGGAGTGTGTTCTATTAGTGTGAGTGTGTGTGTGTGTGTTTGTATTTGTGTGAGTGTGAGTGTGTGTGTGTAGGTACGCGGTGGGCAGTCTGTGTTGTATTTGTGTGTGTGTGTGGGTGTGTGTGGATATTTTTGTGTGTGTGTGTGTTTGTATGATGTGTGGTGTGCGCGCGTGTGTGTTTGAATGCTGTATGTATGCAGTATATTATATATATATATATACTATACTATATATATATATGTATATTATATTATATATATATATATATATATATATATATTATGTGTGTGTTGTGTGTGTGTGTGTGTGTGTGTGGTTGTGTGTGGGTGTGTGTGTGTATGTGTGTAAATGAGTATGTGTGTGTGTGTGTGTGTGTGTTTGTGTGTGTGTGTAGTGTCGGAATGAGTATGTGTGTGCGTGTGGTGTGTGTGTGTGTCGTGTGTGTGTGGTGTGTGGGTGTTGTGCGTGTGTGTCTGGTGTGTGGGTGTGTGTCTGTGTGTGTGTGTCTATTATGTATGCGTGTGAATGTGTATGTGTGTGTTCATGTGTATTGTACATGAGTATGTATTGTTTGTATGTATGCGTGAGTTTGTGTGTTTGTGTGTGTGTTTGTGTGTGTTTTGGTGGGTGTGTAGGTGTGTATGGGCGTGTGTGTGTGCATACAGGTATTATACATATTTTATCATATTTTACATATATATATATATATATTAGTATATAGTTAGTAGTATTTTAAACATAATAAATCTGCAATCACATTTTGATACATCCATAGATTATTAAGATTTGGTGACTTGATGTTCACCCTCCTCTAGCCAGACCTTGACTCTAATATCCCCAATTAGTTGACACGTACTGACTTTTATATGTCACCACCTCGCATGATATTCTTCGTTCACTCCCCCTCCCAGGTCCCCCCACCATAGACCCTGCAACCCCACCCACGGTCCCCACCAAACCCGGGGGACCCTGGACCCCTCACGTGGACTCCCCATATTTCGATACCCAAACCCGTGGTACTCCCGGATACCCATACCCGTGGACTCCACATAATTCCCCCCCCCACCGCGTGTAAGGTCCCTTGCTGGCGACCCGTATTCAACATCGCCGGAGTCACGAAAGACCAAAAAGGCGTCACGCTAGTGGCTGCGCGCGGGGACCAATGAGCGCCCTCTGACGGCCAAGCCCCGCCCGTCATCAAACACCTGCTCTCGCTGGGGCCGCGGCGACGTCTATTAGTACCTGGCGCTCCGTCGCCCCGCTAGGCGATTGTCGTCGTCTCGTAGTAAGCAGTGGCGTGACGACTGCTCCGTTAACCTTTATATCGTCCGACCTCATCCCTCCTCCTCCTCCTCCTCCCCGTCCATTTCATCCTCCTCACCATTTCTCATTCTTATCCTCACCTTCCACTATCTCTTTTTCAGTCAAGTCCTTTCCTTTCATGTTACCTTCTCTTTTCTTCCCTCCCTCCCTCATTATTCTCCGTTTCCCTGATATCTGTCTATTTCTACTCCTGCCTACGTTCCTTTCCCCACTGCTCGTTCACGCATACTTCATGCACACACACACGATCACACACACTCACACCACACACACACACTCGGTGGCATAGTTGGTTTAAGCGCTGAACTGTTATGCAGAGGTGCTCCCAGCACCCTTTTCTAATCCTGCCCTGGGCCTAAATTTTTGCGTTATCGTTGTGCCTCGGGTCGTTTACTCTGGACTCTCGTGGGCGGGGAGTTGGAGGGGGTTGGTATGTGTGTGCAAAGGGTCATAGCATTTACCATAGGATCGGACCTACGAGCTCTGAGCTCTCTTCCAGGAGGGAAATAGCTGTCGTATCACGAGTCCAAAATACACGTGATCCAAAGACCAAGGTCCAAGTGAATTACACACACACACACACACACGGCGCAGTGATAGCGGATTCGCAACTGCTAACCCAGCCGTTGGTCCGTGTTCGAATCCCGCCCAGGGTTCTAAACTAATTTCAGTGTGGTGAATGTAAAGTCACAGTTTATCCAGATTGAACTACACAGCGGCTCAGCTGTGTTTTTAATGAACTGACTGTCGATAAGTACTCCGACACATGATCCAACACACACTCAATATACATCTGTATCCACGTTAGTGACCTGACCCATCAATGATCTGTATCATCATTCAACGGTCATCTTGCAAGTAGAAGAGACATCCTTCTAAGTCCATATCAGTTGAAACGAGTTTGTAAATCCGACACTGTGAGAAACCATTGCACATATATGCAGTACATTACAAAAGTATACACACAGCAAAAATACACACCACACACATAAATATACACCGTACATAAACACAAAAGACAGTTTGTATATATTTTTTTACATATTTTGTATATATATATGAGTATATATATATTACCATAGGTATAAGAAATATATCTATATTATCTCTATCTATCTAATCGAATATATACATATAAATATATATATATATATATATATACTATAATAAAGTATGTAGCTTCTGTCTGTCTGTTTGTTTGTTCACGATCTCCTAGGATTTTTGGAAGATTGATTCCCATAACCATATATATTCTGATACTCTATTCCACTTCAGGTACTTTGGATAACTATATTTCATTTAAAAAGAAACTATATATATATAATATTGGCTAGGGTTAAGGGTGTTAAAGGGGTATGGTGGGGGGTTAAAACACGCCACTACTGTAGTGTCCCCTTAATACGATTGGCAATATTCAGATGTGACCCGAAATATGAGACTATGGATTTAAAACAAACTATTGTAGATGTAGAGTTCATGATTATTTATATTTGTGAATAAAGTTAATGTTGCCACAAACTATGATAGCCTTTGTAAAGGGAGAAAACATGTAACTGTAGAATATGGATATGTATAATTTTACCATATGTTTAAATATTGGATTTCTTTTTTCGCGGGCGGGTAAAATACTCGAGTTCATAGAAGAAAACGAAAAAAACTTAGAGACTGAAGCATCTTCGACACCACAGGTGGGTCTATTTTAATTGACCCCTTTTATGGATCGATAGCTTCGCCTTTTTTTTTTTTTATTTTTAAAAAAAAAGTTAATAATATTAAAATGGAATGTATAATATTATTTCTGAATTGATACATTTAAAAATAAATGCGCTGTTTTTCTCATATTTTCATGCGTTTACATTTTCTATTGCGCTTATATTGATACGTGTAACTTTTCTCCACAAATTCTGTCAGAAATTAAGATTACTTCAGCATTTTGCCCGCAGCAACGCGCAGGTTAATTTGGGCCTACTATATACATAAACACACACACACCATCACACCACACACACACACCTACGCACACAAACAGGAACAAACAGTCACCAGACACACGGGACACCACGAACCCTAACCCGGTCGGCACCGTCGGAAATGACAGGCTTGGCCCAGAACCCCGGCGTGTAAATCACCCCCGATCCAGGCTCGGCATATCAGACACACGCCTTAGAGACCACTCCATCGGTCTGAATGAAGAAAGGTTGTTCACTTAATATGTAACCCACGATGCTTCAGCTGGTTTGTTTAGGTGACACAAGGAGACTGATCGGATGATTAGCGTGTGTTTTACGGATAGAGCACAACAACATATATTAAGAGTGTTTTATAGTATAGTTTATATATTATATAATATATATATATTACATTTTATATATATATGTATATATATATGTATAACAGTATACATTTTGTACGTATATATATACATATAGATGTATAGGAGGTCAACAATGTTCTCCATCAACTACTTCAATATATAGCAACACAGTAATACCGCAGTCAATACTTTTAAACAGCCCCTTACGGACGCTAACCACTGCTTCTATACATCGCTATAGCTCCCACACATAACGTATATCCACACCAAACACACAACAATTTATATCCCTCAAACATAAAATTTACATAAGAGTACACAGGACATCCAACTCCCTTGTTCGCCAACCTTGAAACAGTGTATTGTAACAACCTACCTGATTGGAACAATAGTCGAGATTTTGCATTAAGGGATTACAAAAACGACAATGAGAAAAGACGGTGGGAAATGCTGCACATATAAACATCCCAAAGTAAAACAAAAACGATAGAGAAGTGTTTATGTGCCATTTCCAAAGCAGCTAATGTCTTAGTAATGAACGCTTTCGGGAAAAAACCCTGACCACTCCGATAGCTTGAATCGGGTTCCTCCCACTGCAGGTATACAGTTTTTGTTGGATCATGATGTATTGTAGGCGAGTCACCTCCGAAGGTCATAGAGACCGAAACGTTAGGACAATAAAAACGTATCCTTAAGCGGCATCTTTGTTTACCCTTCCCCACCTATCACTGCTCATTTGTCTCAAACAATTGTAGATATATTTTAAAATTATATTATTTAGATATAATATATATATAATATATATATATACCATTATATATATATATATATATATATGATATACAACATACATATATATGACGAATTATATTATATATATATTCATTTATATAATGTATTATATAAATATATACACAGTATATATTACAGATACATAACATATATATATAGTATCTTACATTACATACACATATATTGCTCAATATGTATACTATATTATGTATGTTAATCTATATATATATATGTATATATATATAGGATAGAGGTATATGTATTTCTTTATATGTATGCTATATAGATACATACATATATATATTTATATAGATTATGTATATAAATATCTTTATATATTAATATCGTTATTTATATATATATATATATTATATAGTTTATTATATATATATATAAATATTTGCTTCACCTCATACCACCAGGTAGGGTTTCCCCTGTCAGTCATGGTTGCCTCGATGAATGCTCTCCACTCTACTCTGCAAAACATACTACTGCCGTCTCCTCAACGTGGTCTTGTCGTCTCCCCTCGGGCAGCCCCTGCCTTCCAAGCGCGGGTCTTCCATCTTTCCATCGCGTTCCTTGGCCTTCCGACGGGGTCTCTTACCAGCCTGGCATTCCAATTTGTAGTATTTCAACGGTCCTCTATTTTCCTCCATTCCGCATGACCATTGCCAACATTACCATCTTAACTGAGCTCTTTCGATCAAATGTAGTATCGGGTTCCACGTCCAACTCTTCCCTTTATGTCATCTATTCCTTAGCCTGTCTCTACGTGTCGCAATACTTCCTGGATGAGCTTAGTACTCTCCTTCTTCAGCCGCCTGGTTACTTTACTTTTTAATTTTGTTGTCGCAGTACCCCCAAGTCACTCACAACATAATATACTAGTAGTGGTCTCAGTATACTTCCTTATATGGATAAAGTATTTTAACTTCTGGTAGATATGTGTTTTTATTCTAAATAAAGGGTACATTAGCCCAATACAATTTTGTGAAAACTTGGCTTATGTCGAATGGCTTTAACTTTCAAATTCCAGATTAC
>NC_134800.1:38746957-38759457 GCF_046742065.1 Oratosquilla oratoria | reverse complement strand
ATCGTCTGTCCACAGAAAGACTTTGAAGTAAGTCCTTAGCCAAGGGGCCGAATTCGGGTGCGCCAAGTATTTGAAGTTGGACACCAAGCCGGGACTTCCAAACCTCCTCCGACGTCTGCCGCCAAGCAATGCAACGCCCGCCGCCCTCCGAGCACAGAAAGCATGTATAGGGAGCGTGGTTCCATTCCCAGTGTTATCACTATCACCACCACAGTCATCACCAGTCCCCACCACATTCATTTCTTTTTTCACTACCTTTACCACCGATACTTATACTTCGTCTTGCACCATCCCCATCATCATTTTCACCACTACCAGTAATTAAATACATTTTCCCTAATACCAAAATAGCAACTTCTGCCACTCCTACCACCACATGTACTACCAATATCATCATCCTCTCCACCACTGCCACCAACTTCCTCGCTTACCTTTCTCCAACACCATCATTCCCTTTCCTTTGACTTAAACCACAAACACCAACAAAGTCGAGGCTTTCATTTTCCTTTCATTCTGGCTATCGCCAGGCGATTTTATTAATTTCAGTAAAAATTTTGAAAGAAAAAAATTAATTAATTAATCAGTTAAAAATCGCATATACTACCACCAACTCCCTCATAAAAAGAAAAAAAAAATTCTTTGCAACAAAGGCCCTTCCACTTCAAAAATACTCAACTATTACCCTACCTCTCTCTCTATCTATCTACATATCTATATCTATCTCTCCGTATCTATCTTTCTCCTCCATCATCTCCTCTACACTCATTGCACTTTTCCTCTTTCTTACGCTCTCTCCCTCATTCATTTCTTTCCCTCTCTTCTTCCTTCTCTCTGTCGTTTTCCCACCTTCTCTACCACCTCCACACACTCTACCTCTCCTCTCCCGCCAATCCTCTCTCCACTCTCTTTGTTCTCTCTTTCCTTCTACCTCCCTCGCTCACTTTATTTCATTTCATTTCTCTTCCCCTACATATCTCTCTTTTTCCTTCCTCTCTCTTCCCCTGTAGTATCACTCTGTATGCAGTGATCGTCGAAGAAAAGCATCCTAGAATCCGCATCACAAGCGATAGTCAGATGTTTCTCGAGGTGCCTACGTCATGTCGCCATAATCGCGCAGGTGATCACCGATTGGCTGTGCGATAGGGAACGGCGATCACTGATTGGCCGGCCGATAGGGTTGTCACTTACTCCATCGGCCAATGACGATCGCCTTATCCGGCTTCATCGCCCATTAGATGAAGACCGTACGCACAGGAAGGAAGTTCGGGAGAATGAATGCGAGATTCGAACCTGTCGAAACATGTTCGAGAACGACGGGAGCAGGAGGAGGAGGAGGAGGCAGAAGGAGGAGGACGTCGCCGGTCGACAGTCAAGTAAGAGGCGAGGCTGTGCTGTCGCGCCACGTGATTAAGAATACAAATTTTGTCACACTCTGTACAGTAGGGGACAATAAGTTTTTCGACACTTGGAAAGCGTAGCTTGGTGAGAATGATAAAAAAAAGCGACTCCGTTTGTTTATTGATGAGGATTCTTTTTCTACGGTAATTTGCTCCACCTCTAAAAAGGAAAAAAAAAAAAAAAAAAAAAAAAATCCTTGAATCTCCTAAGAGGTGGACTCTGGGCTGAAGAGAATCCCAATCGACCGTGACCCTTTCAAGCATTAAATTGTTTTTGTTCTTCACCAGAACAAAATCGAAAAGTACACCATGTTGAAGGAAATAACGCAGTATACTATACACTATTGACATTATTCTGACTATTGCCAGACTCTTCTACAATGGGTTACAATGTTGGTCGGAGACTATTTGGTACAAAATGAGAGCGGATGCATTAAAGAAAAAAATGATGTTAACAAATACTTAAGCAGCTAAATGAATAACACAAAAAAAAACACATTGAAGCTATACTCCATTCAGCTATATCGGCAGGAAATTCATGATATTCATTATGTGACCTCTGGCCTGAAGAGGGTCTCCCTGGATCGAGACCCCTTAAGGCCGGCGTTGGGCCTTCCACAATGTCATAGAAGTAAAGGTACGTTATGCTCGGTACGATTATCGCTCAACGATGGCCGTCAAACGATCGAGACCCCTTAAGGCCGGCGTTGGGCCTTCCACAATGTCATAGAAGTAAAGGTACGATATGCTCGGTACGATTATCGCTCAACGATGGCCGTCAAACGATTGTCCAAAGCACTGATTCTTGGACTTCAAATCTACTAACTTCGCCGCTTTATTCAACTATTGTTACAGGCATAATTAGCTGCTGTTATTGTTATGGACTGTAGTTTACTCCCGTTTCTATCCTAGGCATAACAAAGTCGTTCAAGTCATACATTACGTAAAGACGGCCCTACGATATCAAAATTATTGCTCAAAAATCCGTATAGTCCAATAATATTGACAATTTAGCTATGATATTGAAGAATGATACAATGTATGAAGACATCAAAGAATGACACAATATATGAAGACATCCAAAAAGCATCCCTACAGTCTAATTTTGTACAATATGGAATATTGCGTAATAATATTGATTGTGTAGGGTCTGCTTAAGACTTTCTTCTCGACCTTCGACAGGAATAAAAACGCTTCCGCAGATCAATGAAGTCGTCTGGCGAGACGGAAACAAAGTTCGACACAGAGGCAAGACCTTCATCCCACGGAGCGGCAGCTCGCGAGGTGAGCTTATCTTGAAACTCTTCGGTCACTTTCGGCAATATTTATTTAATTATTTATCTATTTATTTTTCTCTTCTTCCTCTTCTTCTTATCATCATCATCATTATTATCATCATTATTATCATCATTATTATCATTCATCATTATCATCGTTATTATCATCATTATTATCATTATTATTATTATCATCATTATTATTATTATTATTATTGTTATTATCATTATTATTATTATTACTATCATCATTATTATTATTATTATTTTCATTCCTTCTAATATCGGGTGAGGGAAACTGGTCTCAGAAGAGGTTGGAAAGAGGCGTCTCCCGGTAAGGTCGTCGAATGGAAGAGGCGCTCACCCGAAAGTGACCATCTTCAACCACCGCAGCTGTTGATATGGTGCATGTCACCTAAGCACGTGCTAAAGTGCACACAAACCTTCACGCAAGGGTTCTATCAACGAAGGTGCACGCGCTCGCACACACACACACTCTCACACACACACACTCACACACACACACACACACACACACACACAAAGGCAAAAATGTTTGTACGCGCAAACAAGTAGGCACGTAAGCATACAAACACACAGACATCGAATTCGCACATACACATGTACGACACGCACGTCAATCAGCTTGGATGACGACTACAATAATGACGGTGAAGGTGACGGTACCGCTGAGGTCTATTCACCCAGTCCTCACCTCAACCTCCTGTTGTATCAGATACCTCTCTTTCTCTCTCTCTCTCTCTCTCCCTTCCATCCGTACTCCCACTCTAACAACACAGCCACTCCCACTCCTCACTTTACCCCTCTTCCTCTTCGTCTTCCTCTTCCTCCTATTCATCTAGACGACGGCCCCATCTCGAATACTGTGTACAATTTTGGTCTCCATACTACCAGAAAGATATTAGTAAGCTAGAAAGAATGCAACGGAGAATGACGAAAATTATACCAAGGCTGAGGAACCTACCGTATGAAGAAAGACTTAAAAGTCTTAATTTGTTCTAATTTTCAAAAAGAAGGATGCGAGGAGATTTAATAGAGGTTCTCAAGATGTTCAAAGGCTTTGACATCAATGTCGAAGATTACTTCTCATTAGACCAATCAAATACAAGAAGACGTCACGATTTTAAAGTAGTTTGTAAAAGATTTTCTTCGATTGAAAGTAAACACTTCTTTAACCGCGTTGTTAATGTGTGGAACTCGTTACCTTCCACTGAAAGTAATACAATAACAACATTCAAAAATCGCCTAGATAAATATTTGGACTCTAATCCGCAAATAAAATATTATCCCTTGCAATAAAAGATCTTACAATCCGGCATTTAATTGCAATTGGATAGGATAGTGGTAGCAGTAGTGTTAGTTCATCTTCTGCCCTGACTGTAGCTTAGTTTTGTAAACACAAACAGCCTCGTTAGGGCCAGTAGGCCTGCTGTTGTTTGTTCTTCCTTTGTGTACTCTGCCTCATCCTCGTCCATCCGTACTTCCCCACTCATCGACCGTCATCGCTCACCTCTGCGGTCACCCAGTGCCTTTTCCGCACCCACCAGATGTGACGTCACGCAAAAGAAACCACGTCATGGACTGCTGACACAAGACGCGTCTTAGTGACGCCACACTGCTTTGTCACCGCCGCCAAGACGCAGCCCATATGTCAGTCTTCACTAATCACGTTTGCCTTTTCTTTGCCTACTGATGACATGACGTCATGGGGAGAGAGAGAGAGAGAGAGAGAGAGACAGAGAGACAGACAGACACAGAGAGAGAGAGAGAGAGAGAGAGAGAGAGAGAGAGAGAGAGAGAGAGAGAGAGAGAGAGAGAGAGAGAGAGAGAATGTTAGATTTTTTGTAGAGCTTGTCTATGGCGTCCATGTAAGCGCCTCGCCTTTGCTTTTCCCTGAAATTAATAATTAAACACAGGCAGTTCTCTATGATAAGAAATCCTAAATTTCAAGAATCCCCAGTACTTGTAACGAAAACCCCTTTTAAGTATGTAGTTGAACAAATGGTGCATGTAGGAGCCGGAATTTTCTAGATTTATGAATATTTGTCTCCAGATATTAGAAACTTCATGATTTTACAGGAGCAATCGCTGATGTCCGAGATTACTGGGCAAAGGGGAAAGATTCAGCAGAAGTTTCGGTTTCTTTGGAGGCCTAGGAATCCTAAGATATCAAGGAATCTTTTCTCATCACAGTCATGATACTCATCACCTCAGTCATCACCACCAACACAATCTTCATCACTGCCATCACCAGTATGATTGCCGTGATTCAACACCAACATCACCATTACTGTCCACACTACCATCGCCGACTCTTTCTCAAAATAAATATGGTAAGTCATCATCATCATCACTAACATAGAATTCATTACTGTCATCACCATCAGCACCACAACCGCGATCAATACATTCACCATCAATAATATTGCTATCACTGTCCACACTACCATCACTGCCTCTTTCCTACAACAAGTATGGTAAGCCATCATCGCCATCCCTATCATCACTATCGATATCATCAGAAGAAAGACGCACTTTAATCGCAGCAAAAAAGGCAGAAACGGAGCAGGTCGATTGTCAAACGAGATGCAAGACGGCATACATCTTGGGAGAAATTCCCCGGGCCAGATACAAACGGAATGGAAACGAGCTAATGCAACACCAACGCACACAAAAAGAGCGGCGACAGATTCCCCAAATAACTATAGATCAAGAAGACCGACGTCCCATAGTTTGTAAGATTCTAGAAACGATTACTAAAGATTAGGTTCTCTGCCACATCGAATGCCATAGACTAATCGTCCACATTCCGTTTGGATTCCACAACCAAAGGATCCCATCCCACTGGGCCGCGGACTCTTTTGTCCATTGCAACAGGTGTCTCCCTTTATAGCGATCAAGGAGACATCAGGCACTGGGGACATTAAATGCTAATTCGACAGAATGCCCAGTGAGAACCCATTAGGTATATTGAAGAGTGACGTTTAGAGTTGAATTCTTTGGCGGACGAAAAACAATGAGCAGCGACTGATGCCAAGGGATACGAATAGTTTTGGATGACAATGGCATTCCGGAGGGTCCATCGAGTTTACCCCCATCTCTCTTTATTTCTCCGCCTCTCTGTCTGTCTGTCTCTTTCTCTCTTTACATATATGTGTACACACACACACAGACATAGATTATATATATATATATATATATATATATATATATATATATTGTATATATATATATATATATATTTATATATATTATATGTATATATATATATATATATATATATATATATATATATATATATATTTACATTGTATGTGTGTGTGTATACAGTGAGTACAGTCTTGAAACTCATGAGCAGGTAGTCGGGAGTTCGGATTACTGAAAAGCAGTGGCGGGAAGCAACCCAACATCATCCTAACGGAAAAAAAGCGGCTTTAAGCCACAATTGACAGGGCTTTGCCCTACCAGGGATTCCACACTTCCCATTATGTGTGAGTGGGATGGTGGTAAGTTGAGTATATGTTCCATACTATATATATATATATACAGTATATATATATATATATATATATATATATATATATATATATATATGTATACATACATACACACTCATCCCTCGTTTTAACGGACCTTCATTTAACGGATAGCGGTAGCAACGGGCAATATCTATTACATCCGACTCAGTCTGTAAGTCCCACGTGCTGCGAACAGTTGTGAAGCACTGAACACGACACGCTGCTTCGCGAGTTGACCGCTAGGTGGCAGGCCTGTCACTTTGTTTACTTTGGTTTAACCACACGCGTTGCTTATTACTCCATCATTATCCCCCCGTTTTTTGTGTGTCAATGTGTTTAATGTGATTTTGCACACAATTTTCTAGATAAAGAATAGAAAAGCGGAAAAGAGTGTGGTTAAGTGATTTTGTGAATTATATTCTATAGCCATGTCGTCTCGATAAAGTGTAGAAAAGTGGAAAAGAGTGAATTTGGCAGTAGTACAAAAGCTCGAATTGACAAACGGGCAAAGAACTATCAACTAGAATTAAACAATCATAAATATAGTGTTAAAGCAGCACAAAAGTCCAATGCTCTATTTGTTCACATGAAAAATTTCAATCATTGTATTAATTGGACTAATGCTTCCGTTATTATTTCTTGTAATTCATTTGTCAATAGAAACATAATAGAAAGTAGTATTATAAAACATTCTGAAGGTTCTAATCTTAATATCAGTAATGGCATTTATAATTTAAATAACTTAATCGTTAATAAAATTTGTAATCAGGTTGTAAGTGACCAAAATTATAATTGGTGAATTGTGCTGCTCTCTAGATTTCCTTTTCATTGGTGACTTTTTGCACAAAGATTTATTCTTCTTCATTTGTGAATTTTTGTACTATGCCAGTTCCTTTTTTAGTGTATAATCTTGTGACATCTTGTACTATGCCAGTTCCTTTCCTAGTGCATAATCTTGTGACAACTTGTACTATGCCTGTTCTTTTCCTAGGGTATAATCTTGTTACTTTTAAACATTTTTGTAACACCAACTTTTCTGTATTCCCCTGAAGATGTGAATAACACGAAAGCGCTTGGGAATTACCGTTTCCTTCCGATTTCCTTAGCGGTTACCAGCAATATATATATATATATATATATATATATATAGTGAATATATACATATATATATACATATATATATATATACCTATATATATGCACATATACATATATACACACATATATATATATATATATATATATATATATGTACTTATACATATATACATATATATATATAATACATATATATACATATTAATATATATATATATATATATAAGTATATATATATCACATATATAGTATATATATATATATATATATATATATAGTATATACATATATATATATATGTATACATATATGTATATATATGTATATACATGTACATCACACACACACACACACATATATATATATATATATATCTATATATATATATATATATATATATATATATATATATATATATATATATATTATATTATATAATGACATCTTGGACCAACCCTGACACTATACTGAGTGTTATTCCTAAATTGTGACTTTTCTTTTCCAGTCCTGACCTATATAGCATTTGTCACAATTTTTCACTATGGAATTGAATAAGATACATCCTTCTTCCTTAGTAGGAGGGAGTGTTTGTTAACTAAAAGGCTTCTAAATGGTAATTGGAGTTCTTAAATGCTACTTGGAATGTTAGAAAGTTCTTGAGGTAATAGCGGCAGGTAAGTTTGACGAAATTCTCGTGAAATGGAGAGAGAAAAAGATTAGTTTTTTATTTACATTAAAGGTTTTACTGGCGTTTTTCTCATAGGAAATATTGTTTTTTTGGCCATATGTTTGTACAAGATTTATCTACGAGATGCTTAAGATATTTTAATTTTGAAGCCTATATCATATATTCTTAAGGAGATTCATCACCCAAAACTCACTGACTGCAAAATTCCATACGCTCTAAGGAACATGTGATATTAAAACACTGACATTTTGGTCCTATAATTGACGGGAGACGAATAAAAATTGTACAGTATGACAAGGACCATTGGTAGGTTTTTCTGTAGATATCAAATTTGGAAAGACCTTGCATGTCTTTGATAATATACATTACCCATCTAAGGAAAAAGTAAGAATGAATTAAATATTTTACGATGACATTAAATCCAATTACTGGTTCTCTCTTATTTCATGGGGAATTTGATAGAAGGGAATCCAAGACTTTAAGTTTAGATATTGGAAGAGAACTAATAATAAGGAGTTCATCGCCATTGGCAGGCCATAAAAATACATATATCATTAAATCTATCTGTACCATGTAACATTTTAGGAGAGAAGTTTAGGTTATAACTTAGTTTTAAAAAATTCCATGTATAATATTACTACGAACTGGAGAAGATGGGTTTGCCAATAACCATACTAAATTATTTACGGAAAGAATATCCCGTCAAACACCCCCCCAAAAATTTGTATCAAAACAATACATAATCTAATGAAATCATTTGATAGTTTAGGTAGTAGGTGGCGGCAAACTCATGTTTCTTCAGTTTTTCTTCAAGGAAAATCAATAAATCAAAACAAGGGGAAATGAGTAAATAGAAGAAAGTAATATCCTAGCTATTTAAGTTAAAATCGTAAATTTTAAATTAGGTGTGTAATGTGTATTAACTAAGTCTATTTTTTTTTTTTTTTCACATGTTCACGCATTATACTTATATATATATAGTATATATTATATATATATATATATATATATATATATTTATATATATATATTATATATTTATATATATGTATTTATATATATATATATATGCATATATATAATATTTATATTACATATACATTTATATACAATTATACATATATCTATATATCTGATACATATATATATATATATATGCACATTACATATACACGTAGGTTACTGTATATAGATATATATACATATTATATATATATATATTTATATATATATATATACATGACATAGATATATACGTTATATATTACATATATATACATGTATATATATATACATATATATTATGCTAATTATATATATACATATTTTACACATATATATATATATACTGTATATATATATATTATATATATATGCATATGTATATATATTACATATATATATATTTATATATATTATATATGCATATGTATATATATATATTATATTATATGCATATGTATATATACATACATATACCAAGGCTTTTTTCACCCTTACAAGGGAGGTAGCCAAAAAGGAAAAGGCATATAAAATCATTCCAACTCATTCCATCCTTGAAAACACTCCACACACCTCCACCCCTCCCTCTTATCTTAGCACCCCGTCTGGGGTATTGGCTGCTTGTTATTGTGGCAAAGTAGCATGCCGTTGATTCTTTAGGGGTCTATATGGGGCGCCCCTACGGACCAGAGCCACAACAAAATTTTGTCTATGACAGAGGAAAACTCTTTCATAGTGAAACGATGACACTATTATTATACGACTGTCCCTCCGTTATGCTGTCCCCCAACACCTTGCTGCTGTCCTGCTACCATTTCTCTGAGTATTCATTTTTCGCTGTGGGGGAATTCCCTGTGGTGGGGGAAAAGAATACTGCCACCAAGTAATTTCCACTTGGGATCGTTAAGAGGCGAGAAGGAAAGGGACGGGGAGTGGGACTAGCCATCCTTCTCCTTGTAGCCCCACAAGGGACATCCGTAAACGAAAAAGGTAAAGGCATAAAGGCATGTGTGCTGTATATATATATATTAGTATATATATATATATATATATATATATATATATATATGTATATATATACATATGTTTATATATATATAGATATGTATATATATATTATATATAAATATACATTATACATATATTTATACATATATTTACATATTATATATAAAAACATTTTTATATCATATCTATATACGTATATAATATACACATATATATACATATATATATACATATATATAACATATGTATATATATATATACTTATATTTATATATGAATCACATTGGCAAAAAGCCGGACAAGACTGTGAGAATAAACACCTTGTGAGATCGAAACCTTTATTAGTACTACGGTTTCGTCTTGTTAAAAGCTTTTTCCAAGTACAGACATGAAACACACCACTCTGAGCACATATAAGCCAACAGGGAAGGAACTGGGAGAGGTTTTCAGGGAAAGGGGGTGGGTGGTAGGTGGAGGCGGGAGGAGGGGGGACGGGGTGGGACTTGGTGGAGACAAAGGAGGACATTTCTGACAGTTTGTTGAAGTGGACTAAGGGGGGACATTTCATACATTTATTTAATGCGGGTAACAGATGGGATTATAGGAGGGGGGGCGATGTTAAAACCTTGCCTCTGTTCTGCTCAATGGGTTTTGAAGCTTTTTGAATGTCGGCCGCCTTCGAGGCATTTTTTCCTCATCCTATCTGGTTCACTAAACAAGAAGTTCTGCGTGATCCCAATCCATCAGGTGGTCGTTGGTGTTTCCGGTGGATAACACAGGCGTTGGTGGTGATGGTTGGTTCGGGAATCGTAGCGATGCCTCCCGGATCCGGGTCTTCAGGTCACGGGACAGTCTCGCCGATGTATACTTTATCACATCCAGCACAGGAGTATGCGGTAGACACCAGCGTTTTTTCCCCACATCTCGTCCTGGGCTGTCATTCCTTCTTGAAAAGCTCTTTGTCGATAGTTCTGCTGGACTGGCCCCGCTACCTGAATGTTTGCAACGCCCAAGTGTCCGGGTGAGGGGTGGCGGGTGGACGCTGCTGGCTGGAAGGATAAGCCTCCTAGCTGGATCTTTTGTTGGTTCCCGGCCCGTCCTTTATTTTGAGTGCATTTTTTTCTTACACTGGGGTGGATGATGCACTCTGGATATTTTAATTTATGAAAAAACCTCCTTTATGTGCCTAAACTCGTCCTCTAAGAATTCAGGGCTACAAAAATTCTGGACGAGCTCTGAGGTTAGAAGAAAACCTATGATTACACCTTTTTTAATATCTGAGGTCATGGGTGGGATAGGAAGTGAGTCAAATCGTCCTTATTGTGTTGGTTTCCTGTAATTGGCTGTAAATTTTAAAAAATTATCATGATTTGAATATTAAGGGTTATCCAAAAATGGAAGGGAATCGTTAATTTCTTCCTCCAAGGGTGAACTGGATGGAATAATGACTCATCCTCGTTCAGAGCCGCTTGGAGTGTGTGTCATGTCTGTACGTGAAAAAGCTTTAAACAAGCGAAACGTAGTACTAATAAAGGTTTCGATCTCACAAGGTGTTTATTCTCACAGTCTTGTCGGCTTTTGCCATTGTGATTCATCTTGTCACGGACACCGAAATCAACATGGAACCTGTTATCCGGAACGTTACGCACGCGCTCTGTGAAAAGCTTATATGCCTTCGGAATAGACGGGATTTCCTGACGCAGCTGTATCGAAGAAAATGGTCACCCCGAGATCCACGGCCGAAGCAGCTTCTCCAGTTTGACCATCCTTTCCCTCCCCCCGCACAGACCTACCTCACATAGTGCTGTAACCTCCTTTTCTTCCCAGTCCAGCCAGGCTTTTGAGGGAAGAAGCCAGGAAAATTAGGTTCCCAGCTCCGTGGTATCGATGTCCAACTCTCACGCTGAGGCCATTAGAGACCGGACCCGTAGCGAAGTTGCAACTTCAAACAGAAGGAGAGGCTCGCGCGTCACAACTGTCCAGTCTATGGTGCCAACAGCCGTTGGAAGAGCATGGGTAGTCCAGATATCATCTCCATACCTCTCCAGCAGGGCCGCTGTCCGACTTCGAAACTGAAGTGCTCAGCTTGGGACTTAATTTCGCCACCGGGCATCCCGAAACCTAACCAGAACATCGAACTCGTCACGAAGGAAAACTACAGGTACAAAGACAGGCGAATTCTGCAGGGCTACATACAAGGACTTATAACCTCGGCACTTTGAGGACCTCCCCAATCCTACTTTACCCAAGAGATACTTTCGAGCGTTGGAGGCACTCGCCAAGGACCCCGCCGTCAGGATCACCACCGCGGACAAAGGGGGGAAAGTGGTGGTGATGGACGCATCGTCCCTCCCTACAAAAGATGACTGACCTCCTCAGCGGATGAAAATACTTACAACAAAGTCACCCAGGCGTGAAGTGGACGTTGAGACATGTAACTTCCTTAAGGCAGCCAGGGAGGATTCTTAGGAAATTCAGAAACTGGTAAGTG
>NC_134800.1:38646957-38731957 GCF_046742065.1 Oratosquilla oratoria | reverse complement strand
GAGTTATGCAGTGCACACTCATTATAAGTAGATTATGTAAAAAAAAAAATTATTTTATAAAATGTAATAAATCTCATCGTCTTATCTTCGTGGTCATTCCACTAAACCCCCAAAACGTCCTTGTGCAACGCTGGCTTTCAAATTTATATATAATTTATATATATGAATTAACATTGAATTATTGAAACAAGGATATTTAAAGTTGAAAAAAAGTTTCACGTTTCAAACATGTTCAGCTGTATCTTGTATTGTACTCGTATCGATAAGATCGGTTCCAGAACCAGAGTAATGTCCATCGCAATAATCGCATAGCAGTACCAGTATGTAGTTAAATCAAGAGGTACATTATAGAATCTTTATTTACTGATTTTTCTTCAATATCCTTTCAAAAAATCTCTACTTCAGTAATAAAATATTAATGTAGAGGTCAAACATAGGAAAGCCACACTATAACATATATCTTTATTCTTTGATATAAACCAGTTATAATGATATAAGTCTACTCAAGATTCGAGCGTATGTGTGTTGTATAGGCTTTATAAAATATGTAGGCCATAATCAGTTAATTACATGAAGAGGAGTCGGAGTCGGAGTCGGAGTCGGAGTCGGAGTCGGAGGTTTTGTGTTCCGACTCCACAGCCCTGGCTGAAACTATCGTTTGTTTTAAGAAACGGTTAGAAAACTTTATGGGTGGGAATGCCAGGTGGCAATGGACATGGAAGTGCTTAGTGTAGGCCTTATGGTCTCTTGCAGTCTCCTTCATTCTTATGTTCAAAACGTACCTATACCACTTCTATGTTCTATAGTATTACTTTCTCCCTCTAAGCTCTCCTCCCTTTGATCACCCTCATACACTTGCGGATCTTCTGCTTTACTTCCTCCTTTCCCTTCTCCCCTCCACTGTATATTATTCCCCCATTCACTTCTGGCCTCCATCTACACCTGTGCCTCTTCTGTGTCTAATCCACAAGGTCCTTACCCGTTCCCTCCTTTCTTCTTCTTTTGTTTTTCCCTCTTGACTCTTCTCACCCGTTATTTCAATTCATCTAAAGCACCACTACAATTCTTAGTTCAACTTATCATCTAGATTTGGTTCTTTTTATCCATCGTTCTCTTGCTACTTTGTCTATTTTTGCCATCCACTACGCATTCATCAAGATGTTGGATGGTACATGGCAAATGAAACATTTGGTTTGGTTTTTCAATATATTTTCAACATAAATTTTTCAAACACTTTGTACATTCTATTTTGTCACCAAAGTCTTATCATAATATGAAATATAATATTTTATTTCTGATTAGTTTATCTGACATTTGGTTTACTTTAAATTTAATTCTATTCTAACTTCTGATTTTTGGCATTCTGAGTTCTACGTCTACCGAGTTTGTTTTTCATCATGGCTTATCCTCCTAGTGAGTGATAAGCTAAAAACGTCATCAGTCCTGATATGACTCGTTTCCTTACACATTTGTTACCTTCTGGGACCTTTATTTCTGAGTGCGTGGTTAATCTATTTTCCAGCACTAGCATACAATGCAATACAATACATTACATTGCAATACAATAAAGAAGGCCATCTTTAACTCCTTAACCTTTCTCCAAAACTTTCTTACAAACATCGCTTCCATACAATGATAGAGCGCATTATAGATGAGGATTTTTTATATTTTTAGCAAGTTGGACCAAGGGTATAGTTCATTAAATTCCACGCT
The DNA here is from genome assembly GCF_046742065.1 of Oratosquilla oratoria. Taxonomy (NCBI): domain Eukaryota; kingdom Metazoa; phylum Arthropoda; class Malacostraca; order Stomatopoda; family Squillidae; genus Oratosquilla; species Oratosquilla oratoria. The sequence continues at coordinate 38,730,244 of NC_134800.1, read as the reverse complement.
ATAAAGTTCTCTGTAAGGGGGTACCGTCCTTGCATCCTGATAGGGAGTATTTCGCGACGTTAAACCGAATCAATCATCAATTTTATACACTGTTAAGAACGCAATTTCAGGCAGAACATGGACCAAGCGGTTCTTGGTCTGAAGGTGGTACAGGGCCGAACTCTGGGACAAACTCAAGGACGTACCGGGAACGAGGAGCCGGGGCAACCTGAAGGGAACACCTATCGACCACGAACTCCTTTCGGAGTAAAGTTCCCCCCTGCAGCTACTTCAATATATCAATTGGTCTTAACTGGAGCAAAACCTGTAGAGTGTGCCACTGCCAAAGGAACTAAACACTTCCGTTGCCCTATGGAGGTTCCGCCCAAAGGCAGACCTCTGTTCCTGCCCCTTGCCCATCTTACCCTGGAATTCCGAGACAATGCCCCTGAGCCAGGATCTAATGGTCTGTTGTTGTTGGCTGTCTGTTCTTTGTTGATGGGTGAGTTCCCTCCTTCCCACCCACACTCACTCACTCACTCACTCACTCTCTCTCCTTCTACCTTCGCCCTCCCCACCCAATCCATCCCTCATCCATCTTTCATCTCCCATGCCTTCTTATCCCACATTGCTTCATCCTACACCATCTCTCCCTCCCTCTTTCCCTCTCTTCCTCTTTCTCTTCCTAATTCTTCAAGTCTACCTTCACCTTTATCTCCATCCGCTATCTACTACGGATGGTGTCAGAGTAGATGTCAAAGGTCATTATCTTCAAACCATAAACCTTCAAATTGGACAAATTCAAATTTCAAGAAGGAAATAGACAAAATATTGTTTTCTAGCGGAGTGGTTAACGAATGGAGATTTAGTAGCCATAGAGAGCTGAAACAATTGGTTGTTTTCAGAGAAGATAACTTAATGGATAGGGATGGAAGGTGGTAAGGGACATGGAACTGCCTAGTGTAGGCCTTCCAGTCTCTTGCAATTTCCTATTCTCTTGTTCTTATGTGAGTACTACTGCGGACAGCCACACACGAGCCACGATGATACATCAGAACTTTCGTTGTTGTCGCATTTGTGCAATTCTGTTTACAAAACATCACTTTAAATGCAATGTAATTATATCAAATGTATCAAAGACTCAACAAAGAAAAATACATTTGATTAGTACCGACGTGACATATGGGTCAAGGTTGGATACAGTTCTAATCTCCTCCAAGCTGTCAACCTCAAGGAATGATGACACAACTTCACGCCATTATCCCACGGGGGTTGCCCTCTTTTCCTCCTTGACCTACTTTCCCAACCCGCCACCCTTTCCCCATCATTTGTCAGCCTCGCGGAATGAATGACGTCATAGGCAAGGAACATTCTTGTCGCCCTCCCGAACTCATCTTACTTCGGGTCTTCCCCCAAACGCCACAAGCAACCAGGTGTGGTTGCCCTCTTCGCCAGGGCGCCGGGGCGCTCTCGCGGGTCAAGAGAGCGCACCCTGGGCCTGAAAGCAACCACCCACCTCCATTTGTGAGGCGCGGAAAACAGCGCGACCCGCCATTGTTGTCTGCATCAGCAAGGACCCCGCGACATCGAGGTCTTCCATTGTACCAGGGCTGGACACGGACACACACACACACACAATACCATGTCCAACCGCTAATTCAGCGTGAGTGGGGAATAAGACACAGTGGAGGGGAGTGTGAGTCAAGAGATTCAGTTGGGTTAATATATAGCTGAGGGTCTGGCACAAACTGACTGCCCTTCGTGCCCCACTGTGGTACTGGATGACCCAAAACCTCTTTCTTTGAGCTTCCACTCGGTGATGGAAAATGGATTTATTCAGGATTTTTGCCCGGAAGCTATATGTTTTCATTAGTAAAAGAACTGAACGTTGAGTGAGAGTAAGAATAAGAGTGAGAGTAAGAGTGAGAGTAGGAGCAGGAGCAGGATCTAGAGCCTTTCTCGTATACTGGTCCATACTAATTTTACGAAAGTTGTATAATGCATTATGTTGTATACTAAAACATGCTCAATAAAATAAAATAAAACTATTACTGATCTCCTCCCTCTTACATAGTCCGCTTTCGTTTAGATTACAGGCTTTAAATAACTTCACGAATATTGTTGACGCACCACGAATATTTTCCTCGTCCTACCATCTTGGCCATGGTTAGGGCAATCTACACTTGCCTGGATGTTGACCTTTTTTTACATAACATAAATGTGTCTTTAAGAATGACCTCTCTTCTTTCCTTAACCTGTCCAACCCTTTCTTTCTCCTCTTCCATAGGCAGTTCCGCGTATGCCCTGCTGGATATCCCTGCAGAAGTCCTCGACAAGGACAAGCAGAGGGGCGTGGAAGCTGACCTCCCTCGTTCTTGACGATTGACGGATGTCAGGCCACGAGTTTGGACGGCATCAAATTATACAAACCTTCTAGGAATCCTCAAAGATGGACTTCCCACTCCCACCCCTTCCCTCCCTCTCCCTCTCACCTCCTTCCCTCCCTCCCCCCTTCCACTCCTTCCCTCCCTCATCCTTCCCAGTCCTTCAATCCCTCCCTCCCTCCCTCCTTACCCCCTCCATCTCTCTTTCTCACTTCTCCCCTCTCATTATTCTTTCTTACTCTCTCCTTCCTACTCTCAATCTGATCTTACTCCTCCTTCTACCCCCCTCTTCTGTTCCATTTTGACTTCTCTTTCTTCCTCTCTCTTTCCTTTCCTCCTCATATCAAATGTATCTCCATCTCTCTCTCTCTTTCTCTCTCTTTCCTTAGTTCTTCCTTCCCTCATTTCTTTCTCCCTCTCCTATTTTCCTTCCTCTTCATCTTCTTCTCATTCACTTTTTTTTCCTCATCTTTTTTCTACCTCATCTTCCTCTTCTCTCTCTCTCTTTATTTATCTATCTTTTTCTCTCAATTCTTTCTCTCCTCCCCCTCTCTCCTCAACCCATCTCCCTCACCGTACCACTTATTCCCAATCACAACTCTTCCTTCTCCTCTAACGACACCGAAGTGGAGGGCAACAATCCGAGTCAATTATATGCACAGTTTAATCTCTCACATCGTTCATTCCATTATAGAGATATTTCACCGGATCCCAGCTATGTCTGGCACGCAGCTCCGGCCAAGGAGGCACCCACATACCCAGCCGGCCGCCTCCCACCTCCACACTCCTCCCTCCACATCCCCGTCCTCCACCCTATAGCCTCCACATCCCCGTCTTCCACACTCGTTCCATTTGCTCGTTTTTTTTTTTTTTTTTTTTTTAACTCTTTCCTTCTTACGTCTTCCACCCGGGCTCTTCCCTACATCCTCCATAGGACTACTCCATCATGCGATATCATTCCTCCATACACTCAGTGCTCTTTCCTCCAAACGCGCGCCCTCCATGTTCCTTGTTAGTGACCTACCTCCCTCCATTTCCATCTCTCCTTCCATATATTTCTTTCACTACCTCCACATCCCTCCTTCGCTTCCTCCACATGAACACCTAGTCCCTACCTTACCTACTCCACATCTTTTCCACGCTCCCTCCTCAGCACTCCTTCACTCATTCTAATTACCTCATTACATGTTCTTCCCTCAATCATTCCTTCTACATTCCTCACTACCTCATTAACACCCCTTCCTACCTCCCTCCCTAACTCCCTCTACATATCAATGACTCTGTGCCCCATTTTGAAGAATGCTAATCATTCACTGTATATAGTTCTTTATGTCTAATTCGTATGTGTTCTATTCGCCACCAGCAACTGTTGTGTGAGACCTTGGTGCAGCAGTGGATTCTGAATGACTGATTCACAGTAGCAAAAGAATGGGGACTCAAACTCAGGAGTTCTCAGCTCGGGGCCACGGTTGCCAAGGAAGCCAGGACAAGTTTTTTTTTTTTTTTTTTTTTTTTTTTTTTTTTTTTTTTTTTTTTTTTTGGGGGGGGGGGGGGTGATCGGATGTCACATATATACATTTTTTTGTATAGCGTGAGGATTCTGAATTGAAAATAACTAAATAAAATTCTATCACTCTGTCCTGGCAGGAACAATAATGTAAGATAATCATGACTGTCAACTTTGTAATAAAGCAAAGGGCTTTTCTTCTCTCCTTTTTATCTATCTTATTTTATCGATTTATTTATTTGCTTGTCTTATTTCGGCGGTGCGGGATTTGAAAGAAAAATGAAGGGGAGCCAACCGAATGTTGAGACTTCATGAAGGAGGGGGAAATGGAGTGTAAAAAAAATAGAACCACTAATCTAAAACCTATCTCAATTGGTCCTTTTCGATGCATTTTACTTCACTTATTTATTGTAGCCACCGCAAAACTATTCATTTGGCTGCGGGAACCCCCTTCCGGAGCTCAAGGATGAAAAGATCTGTTCATGAACGAAATATAATAAACATAGTCACCCATACACAGTTGACCATTTTCTTCGTACTCTTGTGACAAAGTACTAAAAACATGAAGGGGTGACATTAAGATTGTAGGGCTTATTCCAGATTTGTTGCCAAAGAAGTAAAAGTTCTGTAACGCATTCAAATGCATGACTAAAACTATTCCTTTGGCCATGACAACTTCGTAATATATTACGAGCTATTACGGCGATCAAGTGTTAGGATACAATCATGCAAAACAGGTTTCAAATGTACCTACATATTATGTGCGAGAAGTAATGAGTGCATTTCCCTCTTTAAAAGGTATATACTCGTACATATGACTCGACGACGCAGTGGTAGCGTTCGCGACTGCTCCTACAGCGGTCCGAGTTCGAGTCCCGCCCAGGGCTGAAATAATTTTAGTATCGCTGTGCTGCGAGTAGTTACTCCAACTTTCGCGGGCAGGGAATTGGGGTGTGTGTGTGCGTGTAAGGTCAGCGTTACCCATTGATCGATCATATATGACCCCTGAGCTCTCTTCTGGGAGGGAAATAGCTGTCGACCACGAGTCCAACACGTGATCCATGACCATGGTGAAATTTTCACACACACACACGCCTCGACGGCTCAGTGGTAGTCTTCGCAACCACTGCTACGGTCCGAGTTCGAATCCCGCCCAAGGGTGAAATAATTTCAGTATCGCTCCGCTGCGAGTCGTTACTCCAACTCTCGTGGGTGGGGAGCTGGGTGTGTGTGCGTGTAAGGTCACAGCATTACCCATAGATCGGTCATATACGAGTTATGAGCTCTCTTCCGGGGGGGTAAATAGCTGTCGATCACGAGTCCAATACGTAATCCAAGACCATGGTGGCTCGCGCGCGCGCACGCACAAACACACACACACACAAACACACACACACACACACACACACACACACACACACACACACGCGCGCACACACACACACACACACACACACACATACACACACACGCACACACGGTGGCGCAGTTGGTAGAACGATGTACTACTAGCATGGTGGTGCGCGTAGTGCTTGGTTCGAATCCTGCCCAGGGCCGAAATTAATTTCGGTACAGCTGCGCTTCGGGTCGTTACTCTGACTCTCGTGGGCGGGGAGTTGGGGGTGTGTGTGTGTGAAAGGTCATAGCATTACCCATAGATCGGACATACGAGCTCTGAGCTCTCTTCCAGGAGGGAAATAGCTGTCGATCACGAGTCGAACACGTGATCCAAAAGACCAAGTGAATACATACACACACACACACGTATAGCATAGCTCTCTTCCCGTATAATACAACAAGGTAAATACAACTAGGTAAATACACACACATACACAGATACACACACACACAATAACACACACGCACACACACACTATTATTATTATTACACACACACACACATAAACAGACAGACAGACACACGCACACACACAGATACATACACCCACACACACATGTGCACCAACAACACTAACATAGCAGCTGGTATTCATCAATTTATACATAGCTTACCAAATTCATACATACGTATATGCATACGCACATACATACACAAAAAAAATACAAACAAACAATCAGGCATAGTATCCTATACAAAGAAACATACACATTTTCACTTTTCTCTACATATAGATGTACACATTACATTCACATATGCAAAAGGTACATATAGGTTTAATAAAATGGATATGTGCATAACTCATGAATAATACAATAAAGCGTTTAAGTTGCGTTCCTTCTGTAAGGCAATTAGAAAAAAAAAAAAAAGGCCCCGAACACAGCCTCCCGTCCGACCTTGTGATTGGCAGTCACAAGTCGATACTGGTGTCATATTTATTTACTTATCTATTTATTCTATATCATTTGTTGGTTTATTATATTCTTTTCATTACGCTTACATGTTGCAATTGCGGGGAGAGCCTCTCTCTCACTTTCTCTCTAACTGTGTTCAGTGTTCTTATTACTTATAGTATTCTGTCAGAATTGTGGTTTGTTGTGAACTCGCAAATACTCTGTATGTGGGGGGTTGTCTTTTCGAGGGAGTTCATGACTTTGTGTAGGGGTGGGAAAGGCCCCCCAGAGGGGGGGAGGTGTATCACCGTGAGTTCGACAGTTCCGCCTACGAGGTGGTCGTGGTGATTGCCCGCAATACGAGAGGACCAGCGACCTCTCGCAGACAAACGCCAGGAGGGTGAGGGGGATTGGGGGTGGGAGGTCTTCGTCCTTCACGTGAGGTAATGCCACATAAGAGTGAAGGAGACTGCAAGAGACCATAAAGCCTACACTTGGCAGTTCCATGTCCATTACCACCTGTCATCCTCATCCGTAAAATTGTTTAACCTTTTCTAGCCACGGAGAAGAATTGAATCACCTGGCGACAGGTGATTGTACCACCCGGATGGGAAGGGGTTCCCGGAGATCATGGCCTCTTAAGTCCTTGGTCAGACACGGGCTGACCAAGGTGGTTAATAAAATCAGTTGACGGCAGCTTGATGAGGAAAAGGACCACCCGGCACAAAAGGGGGCACATAATGTATCTTGGGTGCCGTCAGGGCGCTTTTATTCAGCTGAGGGAAGCCCCTACTAATATATATATATTATATATCTATATATATATACATTCTATATTTATGTATATATTTATATTTTTCATTTTTATATATTTTGAATATTTCTATTTCATTCTTTATTTTCTATATATATTTGTACTTCTATTTTTTCACTTTCTTATTAATTTTTTCATTTTATGTTTACTTCTTTTTCCTGTCTCTTTTTTATTTAATTCTATTCTTTTATTTTTTAGTTTTTACATATTTTTCACCATCTTAAATCCATATCATTTTCTTTTTATTGTGCTGGTACATACACGGTAGAAACCACTGGGGTACATGCTATGGATGAAGAATCTATGATTTCTTTTTGTCTGAATCACTCTGATATCGGCAGTAATTGGTTCTTGGGCCTTTTTTTCTAAATCTTAATTCCGAAAATTTCTGCCGTTTTGGTTATTACGCCGCCGGTAACGGTACTGGACGCTTCTGCCCTCTTCGGCAGTGCCCCAGGCGTTGTAGTAGTGGTTACAATTGTCGTAGTACACCATCCACCTGTTGTCGTGTACCTCTCCCCACCTGCTGTCGTGGATTGGGGGGTACTGGCGATAGGCATTGTTTTGGTAATGTGAATGATAATGATTATTTTTACCTTTTTGATCATTTCTGTAGCCTCTGGTTTTGGCGTTGTTGCCACTTTGGTGCTGGACGGGTGTGTGGCTTGTATGAACTTGAGGCTTTCTAGCAGCTTCTGCCATTCTCCTTTTGGCCTCTCGCTGAAGGGCAGAGTTGGTCTGAGGCTCTCTCTCGATCTCTTCCTTCTTAACTTGTGCCAAATAGGTTTTGTATTTTCGGGTTCTACGTTCTTTGTTAGTGGACGTGCTTTCTGCGTCCTGTGTCGCATGTGGGAACGATTTTTTAAGAGGCCCAGGAACGGAAGTTGAAGGCAGTTTTTTCTTTTCTGTTTTTGGGCCTTTCTTTTGACCCTCAGCAGCTTCTGGAAGCAGTGGTGTGACTTCCATGAACACGATGGAATTGTTTTCCTCTTGATTGTTCTGGTTGTCGTTGTCCTCTTCGCATGCTTCTCCAAGAGGAGTTGGAGCCTCTTCTGGTATTTCGGGTTCCTGAGTCCCGTTTGAAGAAACTTGGGTAGAGCCTTCCTCAGTGGCGGAAGTCTTCTCGATATCTTGAAGAAGAGTCTTGAGTCCTTGGAGAAGGCTCTCCCTGTCTTCGAGTTGCCGGAGTTCTTCGTTATCTCCGTTGGTCTCCCATTCTTCGAAGTCCAGCAGTGGTTTCAATTCCTCTGGGTGTGCAACTCTTCCACAGTAGGAAAGGGTTCGCAAAGCTTGGCGAACCTTTTTCGAAGCCGTTCGAAGAGCTTTGCCGAAGCCCTGAAGAATAGCCTTCGAGCTAGTGATCATTATTCCCACTTCTCGAAAGTCCTCCGGACGCTCTTCTTTTGTTTGCGAAAAAGGGGCACGCCGTCCTTCTAGCGGGATGGTTAACTCAGTTTGGGGCAGCCAGTGGCTTCCATGACCCCTTTCTGTATTTTGTTGTGTGTGTGTGTGTGTGTGTGTGTGTGTGTGTGTGTGTGTGTGTGTGTGTGTGTGTGTGTGTATTCATTTGGTCTTTGGATCACGTGTTGGACTCGTGATCGACAGCTATTTCCTTCCCGGAAGAGAGCTCAGAGCTCGTATGTCCGATCTATGGGTAATGCTATGACCTTACACGCACAATCACCCCCAACTCCCCGCCCACGAGAGTTGGAGTACAACAACAGAACAGGTGATGTTAGAATTGCAAAACATGCCGCCAAATACGCCTTGGGACAATTGACCACAAAGAAGCTGGCAGCTCCCTCCGCCCGACAAACACCAGACCCAACATAACCAACGGACCAATCAACTTTCATATATATACCAACGCTTTCACATTCTGTGAATTACCTGTGAAGAAGCCTCATATGGCGAAACCGGTCAGGATTAAAGTTTCTGTTCTCAAACGTGTGATTTCCATTCTTACCACTCACACACACACACACACACACACACACACACACACACACACACATATATATATATATATATATACTGTATATATATATATATATATATATATATATATATATATATACTGTATATATATATATATATATACTGTATATATATATATATATATATATATATATATATATATATATATATATACATACATACACGTATGGGGGTTGCATATGTCTGTTGCAAATGGAAATGTATTCATTTGCTGGCTATCAATGTACAGGAGCATTTGGATCAAGGTCTGCATGATTATATGCATAGGTTACGTTGTTGCCGTAAAAAAATTGTCCATAATGGTGTTCTCATATGGGTAAGTAGGCTGAAACATATTACAATAGTTTCATGGTTTAATAAAGCATTTAAGTGTGTTACTGAGTTCTATATATTTTCCGTTTTATGGCAACATACCTGCAACTAGCCCTACATTATTAATGTTACCCCTTTTATTGTTACAATACTTTGTAATAAGAATACGAAGAAAACGATCAAATATGTAGGAATAATTATATATATTATATAATATCGTGGAAATCTTTTCCCGCAGCTAAATAAATTACTGCGATAGTTAGAATAAACAAATAAAATAAAACGCAGCGAAAAATCTAGTTAGGCTCTTGATAGCTGCTACTTTTTCGCGGATATAAAGCTCGAGAACCACAACGGAAATAAGTTTCATATGATTTTGTATTATCCTCGCAATTTCATACATTTAATTTTTATATCCGTGTATTCTATTGTCAATAAATCCAAACTAAACCAAAGCCCCTATCAGCCAGCCTTTCGGATCCACTGCTTGAATAAAGCCTCACCCAACAATTGTTGACAGCCAATAGATCACACAGAAAATTAGACGTAAAGAAATATATACAGTGGATGATTTACATTCTTCAGAAATGGCATATGAATATCAATATGAAAGACCTAAATTACAATATCCCTTAATGAAATAACAGAGCTATACCAAACCTAAACCCTATTCAAGACTGAAATATTTGAATTATATAAATGATAAAGTTACAAATTACCTACGTAGATAAGCAGGGGGGGGGGCGGAATAAAGAAAGTAGAATTGAACAAGCTTATCACCAATTGCAGATATCAGTGTAAAGAAAGAGTAACATGGATGACAGAGAAGAAACATCCAGAAAAGTAAAAGTATTAAAGGAGCTGAGCGCAGGCTAACATTCGGGAAGCAGCAAATGATAGCATTGAAAAAGAGAAATGGAGAGATTATCAAATGTTGCCAAGACTTTTACTTGTCAAAATACCGTATTAGAGTCAATAAATTCGTTTGTAGCCGTTAGTAGTGTACCAGAAGTTACAAAGAAGTAGCATTTGTTCTACATAGCAAGAAACAAAAAGTACCTGGGACATATAGCATTCCGACAGCCCTTCTGGAAAACATAAAGAAGTTTATTGTAGATTAGCTCAGGAAAGTGTCCTTGAATCATAAAACAATGATGTTGTGATCTTACCTCACAATAAAAGTGGACCAAAAGGACCTAAACTACTGACCGATTAGTTTGTATACAAATGTATAAGAAATATTTTTCAATATTCTTACAAACAGACTAAGTAAGATTTTAGACGAAAACCAACTAAGAGAGCAGCAGGCTTCAGAAGTGGTAACTTGACTAGAGACCGTTTACAATCATCTAATTGAGAAAACGACAGCTTTTGTTCAGCTTTTGCAGATTTAAAAAAAAATCTTTAACTCGGTAGAACAAATAGCAATATATTAAACTCACTGTACAAACATAGTGTAAACCTGGGATTACCAACCTTTTTCCCATTACGTACCCTGAGCGTCATCAGGCCATCGACCCGTACCTCCACCTGACACAGATTATAGAATGGTAATATATTAAGATTAATTAAATATACAATGGCACCTCAATGGATATCAAATTGTTCATATTGTAACACCATGATACGGTGCGCACTACTGTAAGTCATTTTCTCTCTCTACAGATTTAAATGTTTAAGTGATATTTCGCCAGTCATCCCAGCACCCCGAGTAAACCGTCCCGCTAACCCCAGGTTGAGAACTCCTGGTGTAAACGAACACATTGTAAGGATTCTAGAGAACATTTATGCAAAAGGTACTGATATACTTCGACTACATAATGATATAGAAAAGAAAAAGATCGAGAAAGGAGTGGCAAGGCGATACAATTTCACCCAAGCTTAGTACAGCTTGCATGGAAAAGATTTTCAGAAGGTCGAGTTGGGGAAGAGAATGATTTGAAGATCAATGGGGAATACTTTAATCACCTTAGATTTTTTAATATGATATTCTCATTTCACACGACCAGAAGACTTGCAAGATATGCTTGAGCGATCTGAACAAGAAAGTCTCTATGCAGGTTTCAAGACAAGAGTAAAACCAAAGTAATATTCAACACCAAAATCCAAAGTAATCATAATCGATGGCGAGAGTCTTGAAGTTGAAGAGCATAATAATTTAGACTGGATGTTAAAAGTGACTTAACATCATGAGAATGAAATGAATATGTGTATCACAACTGACTGGAAAATGTTTGGTAAATATAAGATTATGAGAGGCTATTTACCTACGAATATGTGTCTGAAGCATAAAATGTACAATCAATGGATAATGCCAGCTATAACAAACGGAGGTAAGACTTGGAAACTGACGAAAATTAAGGAGTGCAAAGAGGGGAATGGGAGATCATTACTTGTAATAACACTGAAAGACAGGAGAAGTCGAGCGAGAGAGTAGACTGGAATAAAAGATATTGTGGAGGCAGTAAAAGAGGGAAATTGGAATTGGTCAGCATAATTAGTGCGAAAGAATGTTGTGTAACAGAGCAAGGATGTTACTGAGTGGACGCCGCGAAATAGGAAGAGTGGAAAAGGAAGACTGGACAGAATGTAGAGAGACGAAACAGAAATTTGTGTGAGTGAGGTGGCAGAATTGAGCGTGGTTGTTCGAGTCGCGCAAAAGAGGGAGGCTTTTAATTGTTCAGCAGAGGACTCGAAATAAAATGAATAAATGATTCATTGATATGGGTAGGCGGGGACATGACGTATAGAATATTATAGTTACCCATGTTATAATTTAGTTTTCTATCAATTCACCAAATTATGTCTTCTTTGACGCAAATAAAATTCTATTCAGGGTCTTCCAAGTATATCTTAATTTTACTTTCCTATTCTTGTTGTCTCAGCTTAATGTTAGAAATTTGGTACGCATTCATAATATAATTCATCAGACTATAGTAATATAAAAATGCACTATATATATTATTCATTATTGCATTTTTTCAATAATTTTGATTAAGGATTAACTGACAACGGGGACTTGGGATTCGATTCGTATTAATTCTTCTAATATTTTCCCATTTACGAGATCTTAGGGAATAGAAAGTGTTATTGATCTCTTATGCTATAGATATGACAAATGATTTAGAGTTTTAAATAAATACAAAATATAAGTGATTTTAGTCCGCCAGTTGTTCCCTACGTTCGCTAAGAATCCTGTTCGAGATCCCGTTGGGTGAAGCCGTTCTCACATCCAATGATACCAAAAAATTTAGCACTTATCTCACTTCTACATCATATCTCTGAGTCTTCTGCAAAGACCTCACCACCCACTTCTAGCGAGGTGATTACCTTCCCGTGTCTCGATTTACCATTAACGTTGTAGAGTTACTTCGACCTCGAAATCAATGCATACATACACACATGTATGCAGAAGAAATCACTCGAACGCGTGAAAATGTCTGAATAGACGAAAGCGCTCGGTCTCATTTCTGTTATTTTCCTAGTGGTTTTCTGCACACTCATGGATGTATGTATATGATTCACCATGGTATTGGATCACGTGTTGGACTCGTGATCAACTATTACCCTCCCACATGAGCTCATACATGACTCGATGTATGGGTAATGCTGTGATCTTACACAAATACACACTCAACTCCTTACCCACGAGAGTTGGAGCGCCGGCTCGTAGCGCCGGCTCGTTGCGCGATCTTTTGATTTCAAAAGTCCATCACTCATTAACAAGCTATATAAATCGTTAGTTCGTCCACATTTGGAATATGCTGTTTCCGTATGGTCACCGAATCTCATTAAAGACATTGACAGACTGGAAAAAGTACAACGGCGAGCCACAAAACTGATTCCAAATATCAAAAATAAATCGTACGAAAATCGACTTAAGCACATGAATCTGTTTTCCCTAAAAAAGCGTAGACTCAGAGGTGACTTGATACAGGTCTTTAAGATTTTAAAGGGAATTGACAACATCAAAAGTGACCAAATTTTCACATTGAATGAGAATCAGACAAGAAACAATGGTCTCAAACTGTCCGGAAATAGATTCAATTTGGAAGTAGGTAGAAACAACTTTGCCAACCGTGTAGTTAATGAATGGAATAAACTTCCTGCACAGGTAGTGCAATGTAGTTCAGTTCGAAGCTTTAAGAATCATTTAGATAAATACCTAAGTAAGATGCTGTAATTATTATAATTTATGTTATATTATTTGTTTTTGTTTTGTTATAATTTGTCTGTCTGATTTTCATTTATTATTAGTTATATGTCAATTTATTATCATTTACTATTTACCTGTTTGTTTGTTATTCAACTATACCAATGCATTTATTTATGTATTTTAATTGTTATTTACATTGTTATAGTTTTAATTTATTATTAATATGATTTTTTTTTTTTTTTTTTCTTTTTTTTTTTTTTTTTTTTTTTTTGCATCCGACCTAGATATGGATCAAAAGGTCTCCTGTCGGCATGCTTTGCCTTTGTAATCCTTTGTAATGTATGCATGTACGTACGTGCGTACGTACGTACATACTATGTAAAGAGGGTAACTAAAATGAACGAAGTCCGAAGTCGAAAGACATCGGAATGGGACACGATAGAATTTTACGGCTATACCAATGACATTTGCCAGGATTTTAATATAAATAATGTCAAAATAATTTACACTAGATTATCTTTGTCTTGTGTGTACTCTCAACTATTTTAAAACAATTATCATTGATACATGCACATTCCATGAAATGTCGATATTTTGAATTGTTTACACTCCGCCATGTTCACGTATTTGGGTGTATAAGGAGTTCGTCGATGACTTTTTTGTGAGTCCTTCTACTAAGTATTTTAATTATCGGGTTATTTATTAATGAAGTGCAGTTTGTATATAATATTTTCATCTGAGTTTTGACAAAGTCGCTGACGTAAAGTATAGTATAATGTGCATCTCATTGTTGGTCATGCTTATAAGCGGACTCGACTTGTCCTGATCACAAGATATGAAATTCAGTTCAGCAGTTGTGTAAAAGAGAAGAGTAATTCGTACCCAAGATTATGACACAAATAATAAAATGGAATACTTGTGATAGATGCACTTCACGGACAATTTAGTCTTTTTGGAATAAGTGTTCTTCGCAATATATTCCTGAGATCAACCTTGGATAATACTCGAACATCTTTTACTGTATGCTTGTAGTTCACCTGTCGAAAGCGTGAATCAATGTTGATTAGGGGATTCTATTGTTTTAATACCGCTTCAGACATGTATACAATGTGCATACAGTAGTTATCAGCTTCTCATGCCCTTCTGGGTTCGCTGGGTGTAATAGTAATGTTACTTTGTTGCTTCGAGTTTCATTGAATGGTAACCCGTAGCCCCACAGTGGCAGGCATCGGTCCATGGGTCTTCACATAGCAGTGGCGGATCCAGGGGGGGCTGGGTTCAGCCTCCCCCCAAATTCTTTCATAACCTCATTGCAGAGGTCATGAAACCTGCCTTGTGTACAGTGGTATGTGGCAGAAAGCAGTAATACAGTGGCAGAATTTTTTTTTCCCATGAAAAATAATTGGAAGGATATTGAACTGGTTATTGAGGGTAAACCCTTAAAATTTTATGATTAAGCATTACTTTTGTCCAATATTTTGAAATTAAATCAAGTGAGAACATATACTTAAATTTGTAACCAAAATCATTGTATTCATAGTACAGAGTACATCCGTTTAAAAGTGTCATCTATATTTACAAAATTCAAGTTAGCACCCCCAAAGCATCATCTGTATTTACAAAAATCAGGTTAGGACCCCATCCCCTAATTTTGATCCTGGATCAACCACTGTCACACATGTCTAGGCTGTGTCACACCTCACTCCAGACGCTCAAATACCCCAATAAATACTGTAAATCCACTCACATCAAAGGGACAAAACCAAAGTGAAACCACTGTTGCTCCACAGACTAACCAAAACACATCAAAATCCCACACTGGTACAACAAGTTCTCCAAACCAGACTACAAATACACCATATGGGCAACCCAATAATTTTTTAGAGATTTACCTTGAATTTACCTTGAAGTGCTTCTGCCTCAAGGGGATGTTGCTCCCCCAATTGAACTTGAGGCAAGGCCACGGCATAGCCGCCACCTTTCAGTTAGTTGTTTGTAGTCCAGCTGGTCAATAATGGAGTTGGAATTCGCTGAAATCAGCTATAACCAATCTAACAAAATTTGTAGAATCTCAGGGAATTGCCTTACAAAACCTAACCATGTCAGTGAACAAGCAGTGGCCCACACCAAGGCCAGCCACAGCACAGGCACTCATAAACCCGCCTACAGCTTGGCCCTCAGTTGGGGCAAATCAGTAGAGAAGATATTGATGGGCAATATCCAGGGACTGTACCCCAAAACAAACCAAAGCAAAGTTCCATTTCCCGAAGAATTGGCTAAGGTAGAAGATTTCATGTTTATTCCCCTTACAGAAACTCATAACTAAAGATGTAAGGGATGAAGAAATTGAACTTAAAGATTGCACAATCTATAGAACAGACAGGAAATCTAGAAGCCATGGTGGAACTACTGTGTACCTAAGAGATGATATCACCCCAAACACTAAGTCCCTCGAGTTACTCAGATGGACAAGTGGAACTACAGGTGCTCTACCTACAGGTTGTAATTAACTCCTACCATCCACCAGGTTGCTCCCCTACAAACTTTGGAGGTGCAATAGAGGCACTCAGTCACTTGCATGAGGCGTTACCAACCCCAGCACCAGACATAGTCCTTTGTGGTGACTTCAACTTTCCATTCATTAGATGGCCAGAAGGTACTCTAGCAGGTGCCCTACATGCTGATATAGTACAAGCAGAGCAACTCTGCATTTTATCAACTCCACATTTGTAACACAGGTTTTTACGGTCCCTATGCGGGGAAATAATAAATTAGATCTGTTCTTTGTAAATAACAGAGATGCTATGACCAGTTTAAAACAGAGAAGACAATCTTTTCTGATCACAGTCTTATAGTGATCACCACAAATTACAAAAAGGCTGATTCTCCATCTGAATCGAAGGATGTAAACTCAAGTTTGAGTAACATCAACTGGGAAATACTTCTACAGGATGGTGACCCAAATGATATGCTTGATAGCTTCCTAACTGTGATTCATGGGATCTGCAAAAATAGAAAAGATCACTATCATCCTGTAAAAATAAAAACAGCATACCGAAAGACAGAAAAATACAAATGAGAAGGAGAGCCTCCATCAATCAGCAAATAAAGAAATCAATAAATGAACACTGCATACATGCACTCTATGGGAAAGTTTCTGCCATAGAGAGACAAATTGCAATGTCTCATGAAAAACAGAGAAAAGAAGAAATTAAAGCAATGCAGAAAATAAAGAATGACCCTAAATATTATTTCAGCTACTGCAAGAAATTTTCAAAGGCAAACACAAAAGTTGGCCCGCTTCAAGCAGGAAATGGTGAACTATCAACAAGCCCACATGTAACTTGCAACATTTTATCACAACAGAACACAAAAGTGTTCTCAACACCAAGAAATGCACAGGTCATTCAGAATCCACACGAGTTTTTTGCAGTACACAGCCAAGGTGACCAAAACCTCAGAAACATGAAATTTACAATGGAAGACGTGCTAAAAGCAATCGGTGAACTCCAGACAAACTCGGCTCCTGGTCCAGGTGGAGTGCCTGCAATCCTTCTCACAAAATGCAAAGTGGCTCTGGCACTTCATCTTCACAAAATTTGGAGAAGGTCTCTGGATACAGGTATAATACCTAGCAAGTTGAAGGATCCTATGGTAACACCAATCTACAAAGGTGGGGACAGGAGTCATGCAAAGAACTACAGACCAGTAGCCCTAACCTCCCATCTCATCAAAATCTTTGAAAAGATATTAAGAAACAACATTATCACTTATCTACTGTAGAGAAGTACCAACTTATAAGCGACTCACAGCATGGATTTTGTAAAGGTAGATCATGTCTGTCAAATCTGCTACATCACTATGAATGAAGTGCGTAAGACAGAATGAGTGGAAGGGTGGTGGGGTAAACACCAGGAACCGTTGGAGTTTTATTACTAAAGTTTCATCCTGAAATGACTTCCTCAGAGTGTACACAAACAAATTCGAAACAGAAGAGAATAGCTTAATTTACAAAATACCATGCAAAAGCTGTCCCGTTAGTTATTTCGGAGAAACCAGCAAAGGGATAAAAAAACATACCTATGAACACAAAAGCGACGTCAGAGCTCACAGAACTTAAAACTCGTTAGTGGTCCACCTGGACAACTTTGGCCACCTACCAGATTGGGAAAGAACAGAGGTGCTACATAAAGGTCTAATGAAACAGAGAAGAAAAGTAATTGAGGCAGCTTACATCAATTTACATCCATGTAGTAACCACCATGATGGCAAGAGTAACGGCCAGCTTGGTTCTTCGTGATGCTGAACAGTGGTGCATGAGGAGCTAAGACAAATGGTGGTGCATGAGGAGCGAAGACGAACGGTGGTGCATGAGGAGCGAACGGGGTAAGCTGGAAGTATATAAGCTGTCAATGATTTGTTTGTGTACACTAAGGAAGTCCTTTCAGGACGAAACGTTAGTAATAAAACTCCAACGGTTCCTGGTGTTTACCTCACCACCTTTCCACTCATTACTATGAATGGCTGCTCCAGGGACTTGCTAGAGGAGGAAATGTAAACATAGTTTATCTCGATTTTACTAAAGCTTTTGACCGAGTTGATCATGGCATCCTTACCCCCAAGCTCAAGGCCTTGGGAATTACGGGGAAGCTCGGAGTATGGATTCACAACTTCCTCATAGAAAGGACCCAAGCAGTAACTGTTGACAGCCACAAATCAGAGAAGTGGTTTTCCGCAGGGCTCAGTACTGGGCCCATTGCATTTCCTAGTCTTAATGAATGACATAAGCAAAACCATGGATAGGTCTTTTTTTGTCATCCTTTGCTGATGACACTACTCTCAGCCATAGGATCACTGGTGAGGATGACATCATGGAACTGCAGACCAACATCAACAAAGTCACAGAATGGGCTGAAGCCAATAACATGCAGTTCAATGGAGACGAATTTGAAATACTGCGTTGTGGCCCCAACTCACCTGAAAACCCCCACGGCATTACACGTAAGGGGATGCAAAACGATATCACCAAGTCCTGTGGTCAAATGCCTTGGTATTCAACTAAATGAAGATACCACTTATAAACACCATATTTACACAACTTCAAATAAAGCCAAACAAATGGCTGGTTGGGCTCTTAGAACTTTCAGGTCCAGAGATCAGAAGGTAATGTTAACACTATAGAAAGCTCTAATACTACCAACCCTAGACTACTGCAGTCAACTCTGGTCGCCACACAAAAGAGAGAAGTGCAGGAACTGGAATCAGTGCACAGGTATTTCACCAGACAAATCACAGGTATGCAAAGCCTTAACTATTGGGAACATTTGAAAAAATTGGGCATATATTCACAGCAGAGATATCAAGCTATATATATATGGAAAATACTGGAGCAACAAATGCCAAATCTGACCATATCCTCACTACAAGGGACACATACAGTACCAACAGAAATGGTTGCAAATTTGACAAGAAATCAATTCCCTACTTATGCTCCTGAAAGAATCAAGACTCTTAGCTGCCAGCTTCACATACAATGGCCCAATAATCTTTAATTTACTTCCAAAACACATTAGAGATATCACCAGCTGCCCTGTTACCACCTTTAAGACACACCTAGACAGATTCTTAAAGGAACTACCAGATAAGCCTCCTGTACCTGGTACACAGAATACTGCAGAGCAGCCTCTAACTCCATACCAGACCAGATAGATCTCTGGAGAGAAGATACTAGGGCTGGAAGAAGTAGTGGACCACCACAGCTATGAGGAAGACCCTCTAAATTTAACTAAGTGGAAGTAGAAGCAATGGGCAGTTGTCTGTGTTATGGTAATGTGAGGTTAGGAGGTATTGGACAATGTAAATTTCACATGAAATATCTGCATTTGCATGATTCTGGAATTCTACCAAGTAGTTCCAGTTGTCAGTTTTACATGAATAGATGGCAGTAACACAACAAATATAGAGTCCACACTCACATATCTGCACCTGAATATTAACATATGCATATTTCATCAATTTTCACACTTCTGCACATGCACTTTTTTTGTACCTATACCTGAGATATATTTGTAAGGGTATGAAATTCTACCACAAAGAAATACATGTTTTTATTGATATACTGCATAGTAATAATAATACTTTGTTAAAGAAAAATATCAAATACAATATAAGAAAATATGGTACTTGTTACTATCTCGTACTCATGAATCAGCTCACATATCAAAGACATGTCTGCAAAAATGAACAATAAAATAAACCTACTTGAATCTATTACAAGCATTGACTTTTGACAACATGAAGAAAGTCTAATAATCATCTACTATCAATACACAAGAACCTCCAATGACAACACCTCCACAGCATGGTTTGCAATAATCAGAAGAAACACAAAAAATGACTAACTTAACAGAATGGAGCTCCGAGAGTAATAACAAGATGAGTCAAAACCAACCTTATTAGACACCTATGTATAGAAACCAAAATCTTCCCCATAGAGCACTACATGATGATGACAGGAACATGATTCTATTCCAGATGCCAGAACCCTAAACACCACACACCCTCCACACTACATTTCACAAGCACCACCAGCAGATTGCCACAAAAAGAAACTGCCAGCAGCATACTACTCAAACATCTGTAACGACATACCACTCATACCACACAAACACATACACACTCAGATCACTAAACAGAACACCAAACTCAATACTTCAACAACCCCCAGAAATAAGCCCCTCTAAGAAAACCGATAAGAACCACACTGCCATCCCTGCACTCAGTACATCATCCGGCATTAAAATAGTATCAACACAAAATAAACCTGGCCACAGGCACCATGTGCAACCAACTACACAGAGAACACGGAAAACCTCGTACTACAATGCCCCACACGAACAGTCCCAAGACAGTAACACAGTATATCTTCCCTGAGTGACTTATGATTCTGCCTGGAGGCTGTGGCCAGTTACCTGAATGCTGCAGGTCTTCTGCAAGAGAGACCAGGGGTCATGTATTGATTGATAATAGTTGTTAATGTTGACACATCATTAATTTTCAGCTTAAATGTGTTTTTTTCTGAACTTTTTGAGGATGAAGTAAAAGGGATCTTCACTAACTTTTTCATCTCACCCTTCACACTACGTCTCAGAAGCACCACCAACAAAATGCAACAGAAACTTCACTATTAGCATACTACTCAAACATCTATCACAACATACCACACAAAACATCTACACAGAAACATACACCCTGATAACTAAACATGCTCTTCAAGAAAGACCACCAAACTCAATATTCCAACAACAACAACCCCCAAATATGTCACACAGAGAAATCCTTCCCACACCAGACAAGAACCATGCTAGCATGCCTACACTCATGACACCATCTGTCACCAGAACAGTACCAACACACAGTTGGCCAGGCCACAGATTCAAAGTGCCCCAAACACAACCACCACACTGAATACACCGAACACCTCATACTATGCCCCACACTAAGAATCCACAGACAGCAACACAATATCCCTTCTCTGAATGACTTATGGTCCTGACTGGAGGTTGTTGCTGGTTTGCTGGAGGCTGATGGTCTTCTGCAAGAGAGACCAGAGTTATGGAGTGATCTTTTGTTATGATGGAGTCCAGTCTTGCTGGCATATCTTCACCTCTAGCTGTAGGTGTGTTCTTGCCTAAGCCTAGTTAACTCACCATCCCACTCCTAGTAGGAAGTGAGAAACCCTTTATAGGGCAGAGCCCTGTCATTTGTGACAAACCATTGGGTTTATTAGGCAGACATTGAGTCACCTTCCCTTCTGGCCAGGGCTATTGGGAAACAACACAGCCTGCAGCAGGTCCGAGGACTCAAACTTATATCCACCTGCTCATGAGTTCAAGACAGTATCCACTAGGCTATGACATGGCCCTTGCCTAAGTCTAGTTAAACAAGTTTTAATGGAATGTGCCTAACCCATTACATCCTATTACTTTTATTTACATTAGTTCAAATTAATTAGTGGTTGTAAGAATGTGGCAATTGCTGACAAGTCTATAAAAATAAACACCATGTGAGGATGGAGCCTTTATTAGTACTATACAATGTTTCACTTGTTATAGCTTTTTTGAAGTACATAATTGTAAATACATGTCACTGAGATTATATAAGAAGAACTGGGGAAATGGAGGGAGGGAGGAGGGAGCTCATTGAATATTAGAAAAGGTCCAGGAGAGGGTGGGCCAAATGTCTGGGAACAGGAAAGGTTAAAGATAAGATTGAACAATTAGCTGGGCGGAGGACATTAGCTCACAACCATGGAACAAAAGGAAGAAAAAAATGAGAAGGGTGAGCAATTGTCTACTGAGGGTGGACAACGACTTTGAGAGGGAAAAAAATTAAGCTATCCCTAGTTGCCCTCAAAAATCCCCTTTTTTCCTCTCAAAGTCATTATCCACCCTCAGTAGACAATTGCTTACCCTTCTCGTTTTCTTCTTTTGTTCCTTGGTTGTGAGCTAATGTCTTTCACCCAGCCAATTGTGTCATCTTATCCTTAACCTTTCCTGTTCCCAGACATTTGGTCCACCTTCTCCTTAGCCTTTCCTAATATTCAGTGACCCCCTTCCCTCCTACCTCCCTACCTCCCTCCCTCCCTACCCCCATTCCCCCAGTTCTTCTTATTTAATCTCAGTGATGTCTGTTATGACTATGTATTTGAAAAAGCTGTAACAAGTGAAACCTCATACTAATAAAGGCTCTGTCCTCATATGGTGTTTATTTTAATTAGTGGTTACTTCATATCTTCCAAATGTATGTTGCCGGTACTTCTTTGCATGGTTTATTTATACTTGTGAGCTCCCTTTCCATTTTCCCCCACTACATATTGTTATTTTGTAGTCTATATATCCCCATTTCAAATCCTTAGTACTGCCTTCCTTTTAATGCTGATTATGTGACATGGTGTAATGGATGTGAGAGTTTGAGAACTTTTACCCAAACCTGTGTTCCTATTATTTTCACATTACAGTAGAACCTCTACATATGAATTTAATTCTTTCCAGGACCTACTTCGCATGTTGAAATGGTCGTATGTTAAATAAAATATTCCCATAAGAATACACTGTAATTCGTTTAATTCATCCCACAACCCAAAAACCTATGATAACTCTTTAATAAATACTGTACTGCAGATAATTACAATAGCAATAACACAAATGCATTACTGTATATAAGAGAGATGTAAAAAAAAATTACATACATATACCAAGGCTTTTTCCCCCTTACAAGGGAGGTAGCCAAAAAGAAAAAGGCATAAAATCATTCCCACCCATTCCATCCCTGAATACATTCCACACCCCTCCACCCTCCCTCTTATCTTAGCACCTCCCGGATGACGGGTCATCCCTGCACCTTGTCCACTGCCCTGGGTCAGAAGCAGTGTCGCAAGACACAGCACATCCACAGCAAGGCCGCTTCATTAAATCGGCGACCCCCCCTCTCCGTCCCCCCATGCATAAAAAGAGAAGACGGGGAGAAATCCCTTCAGGCTGTGTCAAATTTTGCTCACACATACTACCTCATCCCCCATTCCACCTCATGCATCACAACATCCTCCATATACAACCATTCTCCATTCACCTCTGTCTTCTGTCTTCTCCCGTCCTTCCTCAACAGACATTCCCCTCTTCCCCAAAGCCCCCTTCACCCCATCCATCCACCTCATCCTAGGACGTCCCCTCATATTCACTGCCTCCACATCTGCCTTCCACACCTCTTTTATAAGGAAATAATCAGTAAAAAGGGATTTTTATTGTCACTTTACCTTAGAGACAGGCGAACGGAGGTGTTGGCTTGGCGATGCAGGAGACAGTAGGTGTGGGTAGAGAGGTGGTGACTGAGATACGTATTGTAACTTAGGCTACTCTAACTTACACTAGGTGAACTTTAAACTAACTTAGCTTATAGATGCGAAACTTCGATGACTTCGTATGTTGGAAATTACTTCGGGTGTAGAGTCAAATATTAGATCAAATTTCACATCGTGTGTTGGAAAATTCGCATGTTTAGGCAATCATAAGTAGAGGTTCTACTGTATTCTATGGTGCGACTTGTTTTCTGCATGTAGGTGCTCAATGGTTGATGTTTTGGTACAGCTGTTGTATTGTCTTTTTTTTTTCTATTTGTGTTCTTACTTGTTTAAAACCAAACTGTAGATGCATAGTTCAGCATGATATGTATGCTTGTGTATCATTACAATATTCCTGTTTTTGCCTGAATCCCATGTTTGCACTAGTTCTGAGCTCCTTATGCCAAGAGTTTAAGCTGTGTCCAAAAATTGTCATAAAAATTTTAGTGGCACTATCACCTGTGGAAACTTGAAGAATTCGTGATTATTTGGGACATTTAGCATAACTGGAGATTTTTGGGAGAATGTCAAACTATCCTATTATCTTGTAATGACTATGCAGATAAATTTTGAAATAAGATTTAAGTTGGAATAGTATGAATGTGTATTAATTTTGATTCTCACACTTTTGTATTTCAGCTTGGTACATTGGTGTTATAATTCATATGTATCTTATCTAGCATACCTTTTTCAGGCATGAGAAGTTGATATTATGGAGGCTGACTCACCCAAAATGGTTATCGACAGTGATGAACCTACAGATGATTGTAAAACCTCATTTGTGCCTAGCGCAAGTGGACAGAATATTGAAGGAATGGAAATTGGGCAGCACCCATTGGACCCTGTTCTGGATGGTGCAGATGGAAATCTCAAGCCCTCTACTGAAGAAGAAGGTGGAAGTCTGACAAAGGCAAGCAAAGCACTCATTACCTTTTGCTGTATCTCTAAGAATAGTGTGGTTGATAATCCTTATTTTCATTCCAGGTATGTGTAATGTATTTTGCTACTGATAACCATTGTTTCTCTCCTTGGGGACATAATGCTGAAGAGATGGTAAATATCTATATATTTGTATACCAAAGGCTTCCTCCCCCTGATGAGGGAGAAAGCCAGCCAAGGCATGCACCCATCCCCACCCATCCCATTCCCATCTATCATCCAGGTCAGAAGCAATGCAGCAAAATACAGCACACCCACAATGGCACCCCACCTCTTCATTTACTTTAATACCCTCCTTCTTGTCTCCTCATACAAATATAAAGGAGACAAAGAGAAATCCCTTTGAGCTACATCATTTATAGTCAGTTCACAACCATTCTCCATTTACACTTATTTCATGCCAGTTTGCTTTTTGGTAGTATATAAATGTTCACTTGATCATGGGTTTTAATAATCTTCTAGTTCTATGGTAGTTTTTTATTGGAAAGTGGTGAGATGATAGATCTTGAATGCTTTTCCAAGTAGTTTGAGTTTGTTAACAATGCACATCATGTTTTCTTCATGACTGTATCTCTCCAGTATTTACATCTTCTGTTGGATGATAAGTGTTTTCCTGCTTTTCCTGGCCATACTACCAGCAGGCATTTAGATGCCATGGTAATGAATACCTCGGTAAGCAGTGAGAATGGAAATGGAGAGTTGCTGGGAAGGATCCGCACACCATGAAGGCTTGCCAGCACTACCCAGGATTAGCATAGTAAACACCATTTGAGGATGAGGCCTTTATTGAATGTATAGTTTTACTCATTGAACCTTTTTCAAGTACAGAAACTAAGAATGCAACTCAAAGTAAAGCCTCAGGAAGGGTGAGGAATGGGCAGGTAAGAGACAGTGGAAGGATGGGGAAAGAGTTGTGGAAAGTTACATGCCTGGAACAACTCACAGATTCCAAAAACCTTTTTCACCACAGGAAATAAATTAATTACTAGGAATACAATGTTGAACATTCCCATATTCTGTTCTATAGTATTTGGTTTTAGAATAACTGCTATTTCCTAACATTTCCTCTGTAACCTGTTGGTTTCACTCAGATTTATTCCAGTCCATTAGGTGGTTGGAATTATCCTGATATGAGGTACTTTGTGTCAGACAGGTGAAGACTCCAGCTCCTCAAGAATGCATTTTCTTTGAGTATCTCATTTTGTTAAACTTTGGTTTTGATATCATCAACTATCTGGCATGGAACTCCTCATATGTTACACATACATTAGTGGTAGTATTGTTTCAAATGTCATTTCCTCATATGTTACACATACATTAGTGGTAGTATTGTTTCAAATGTCATTGCTATGTTCATAAATGCATGTTTTCGGGTCATGTGACATTTCACCTATGCAATCAATTGATTATTGCCTTGAGCTTCACTAAGTGAAAAACAGGCAGCCTTACAATGGCTGGCAGTGGTTCTCAGAACCTCCCACAAATTTCTTTGGGAAGATAATTTGGATTCTTGTCTTTATTGTAGACTGTCTCTATATCACTGGCTGAAAGTGGTAGGGAAAGGAGGGCAGTTCCAAGGTGTCAGCTATCCATGTGTAAGAAAATGTAAGAAATACAGGCAAGGTTGATAAAGAGAGATCTTGTGCCCAGTCAAGATATCAAGTATTAGCCCCTCAGGGCTGCACCTCCTGGTGGAGGAGAGGGGGTCAGCAGGTTTTGCTTTGTGGCACTTTTGTTGTCCATCTTGCAGGACCACTACATACAGGTACCCATCATTGGTCCCTCACTGATGTAAGATTTATTACATCCCTTACATGGAATCTTGTAGAGACCAGCTTTGATGTTCTTCTCATCCTTTTTCTCTACCTCATTTGTAAATTCCTGTATTGTCTTATTGGTTTGGCATACCACTTTCATGATGCTAGCCTTGGCAACATGGATGACTTGATTAAATGTGAAACTGACAAGATAAGGAGGAAGTGCAGGGAAGCAGCAGTGGAGGGCCAAGTATTATTGAACAGAATAAAGTAATGTTCAACATTACACCCCTAGTAATTCATTTATTTCATACAATGAAAAAGGTTTTGGAAGGCCATCTGTTAGTTGCTTTGGCCATGTGACCCCCATCCCTTTTCCATTTCTTTCCTGCCCCATACCCACCCCATCCAAACTCTTTCTAGGATTTTTACATACTTAGAGTTTGCATTCTTTGTCTCTGTACTTAAAAAGGCTCCAACAAGCTAAATGCTGTGCATTCATTAAATTTTTGTCCTCAAATGGTGCATTCTGTCTGAACTCTGATCAATGGACCTTCAAACACTGCCTTGGATGGTTAGTGCATGGCCCATTGCATGTCATTGATTTTGAAATTATTGCTATTAGTTACGCTGCTGGCATGAACTGCATGAAGTTAAAAAATCTATATCTCAAATGAATATTCTATAATTTTGGTAAGCATTAAATTAGAAAAGAAAAGGCAAATATACACACAAGAAAAAGAGGAAACTTTTGCCATAGAACTGTTCCAATCCATTTGGAAAGCAGTGGAAGAGATAGCAGTAACCAGTCATGAGGCCTGCAAGAGAAAAAAAAAAAAAAAAAAAAAACTACTTTCACAATGGAGATAGCCACTGCTATTAAAAGGAGAGATTGGAAGAGAGAGAGAGAGAGAGATGAACTAAAAAACAGACAAAAACTTACAGAACAAGAGAATAACTAAATAAAAACATCACAAAACAAAAAAAAGAAATATAACTGGAAAAAAAACACAAATAGGAAAACAAACTAAAGTAGATAACTATAAAAAAAACATTAAAACATGAACCATGAACCAATTGGAGCAACACAATACCATCACCAAAACAGCAATGCAGTATCACAAATATCTCTAAAACAAGTTTCAAACCCACAATTCTAGAACAAGGGAAAATAACCAAAGAAATATGAAAAATCATACTAGACACAGATGCCACCCCACCTCCAGCAAAAATGTTGAAGGAAACAAAAAAAGAAATTGAAAAATTCCCATGCAGGAGGCCCAGATAAAGATCTCAAACAACAATCGAAAACACCTTTGTCCAAATGCAATAATGGCCTTAAGTGATACTTTCAACCAATCCTAGTTGTACAACATAATTTCAGCAGTATGGAAAAAGAGCCCATCTAGTACTCATATTATAATCAAACAAACCACTAGAAAACCAGGTATTCTATAGACCAGTCTCATGATTACCCACCATAGGAAATCCCATGGAAAACTAATTACAGAAGGAAGACCTTTCAAACCAACATGGATTTAACAAGGGCCACTCCACCAACATACTATACAGTCATTTTCCTAGCTCCTCCCACTGCCACTGTCAGTCAATCCCTATACTCCACATTCAGCAATTCTCAAAAATATTTTTTTCATCTCCCCCTTACCACCTTCAATTCCATCTGTCCATCTGCACCCTTTACCTTTTCTTCTCTACTTAACTTGCCCTCCTCAATCTCTTCACCTCCCTCCAAAATACCTTTTAATTATTTTTCAAATTTTATGTCAAATTCCTACCCCATTTTATATTTGCCCTCCCATTTACCTCCCCCTCTACCTTTTGCTTCTCCTTTATTCTTTTCTACTTCATATTCAAAAAGTAATAATAATGATAAAAAATGGGTATAAGAAAGGTATAAAGGGTATGATGATAAGGATGATAGGGAAAAGGAAATGTGAGTGTAGTAGTTTCAGAGGGATCATTTGTTAAGTGTAGATAGGAAGGCTTATGGGAGGGTTTTAATTAAGAGGATTAGGAGAGGAACAGAGGGAGTAATTAATGAGGAATAGTGTGGGTTTAGGAAAGGTAGCGGTTGCATGGACCAGATTTTTGTGGTAAGATATGTGAGAAAGCTTTAGCAAAAGGTAAGGATGTTTTTTGGGCTTTTATGTATTCAGAAAAGGCTTATGACAGGGTAGACAGGAAGGCACTGTGGGAGGTTTTACAGATATATGGAATCAGGAGAAAGCTGTTTGGGGCTGTCAAGATTTTATGAGAGTAGTAGAGCCTGTATTAGAATTAGAAATGGAGAGAGGAAGTGGTTTGAGGTAAAAGTGGGACTGCATCAGGGAAGTGTCATGTCACCATGGCTGTTCAATGTGTACACAGATGGGGTGGTACGAGATGTACTTGCAAGGGTAAAGGGCAGAGGATTGGAGATAGTTAAAGAAAATGAAGAAAAGTGGGATGTAAACCAATCATTGTTTGTTGACAACATGGCACTTGTGGCAGGGTCATAGGGGGGATTAAGGAGTTAGTGACAGAGTTTAGGAAGGTCTGTGATAGGAGAAAGTTGAAAGTAAATGTAGATCAAAGTAAGGTGATGAGATGTACAAGGGGAGAGGATAGCAGCTAGTTGGAGGTAAGTCTGAAAGGAGAGATGCTGGAAGAAGTGGATAGCTTTAGGTATTTGGGGTCGCATATAGCAGGAAAGGTAGTGGAGGTACAGGTAAATTGTAGATTGAGAGAAGCAAGTAAATACCTTGGGGGATTAAGAATTGTAATGAGAAATAGGCATTTGGGAATGGATGCAAAGAAGAGATTGTATGAAGGGGTGATTGTGCTGACAGCACTGCATGGGGCAGAGACTTGGAATTTAACCTCTTCTATACGATGACGCCTACATAGGCATCATGAGGTACGAATGGGTATCCGAGGATGCCGGTGTCGGAGTCTTAATTTATTTACTTTGTAGTTGTAGCTGAGTTACCCCTGAATTCTGTGAACTGGTTTGATCATGTTTTTTATGTGTTTATTATTACTCAGAGTGAAAGGGAATGAGTAATACAACAGTGACTATATTTCATAATGAGAGTAGTATGATGCATTGTGCATTAGACATTTGGTGCTGTGCACAAGAATATTGAAGAGAATATTGAATATTGAAGAGGTTAAGAGAGGCAGAGAGGAAAAGTTTGAATGTGTTTGAGATGAAATGTCTGAGAAGTATGGTAGGAGTTAAGGTTGGACAGAATGAGAAATGAGAAGGTGAGGAGAGCTGGGGTGGAAAAGATGGCATACAGGGCTGATGAAAGAGTATTGGGATGGTTTGGACATATAAAAAGACTGAGTGAGGAAAGATTAGTAAAAGAGATGTGTAAGGTAGCAGTGGATGGAGTAAAATTGAGGAAACAACCAAGGATGAGATGTATCAATGGGTTTAAAAGGGTATTGAGTAAGAGGGGAACCTGTTGACCAAGGAAGGCCGAAGGCAGGAGATAAGGTTGAGTGGAGAATGGTTGTGTATAGATGATACTGGGATGCAAGGAAGGGTGGGGGTGGGCGATAGGTTTTGTGTAATATTTTGACACAGCCCAAAGGTATTTCTCCCTATCTCAATTTCTGTATGAAGGGACAGAGAGGGGGTGTTGCCGATTAACTGAAATGGTCTTGCTGTGGGGGGGTGTCATACTACATTGCTTCTAACCCAGGGCACTGGGCAGGATACAGGGATGACCCATCATTCATAAGAAGCTAAGATGAGAGGGAGGAAAGGGTGGTGGAGGGGAGTGGAATGGGTGGGAATGAAATGGGTAGGAGTGGGTATATGCCTTTTGACTTGGCTACCTCCCTGGTAAGGGGGGAAAAAGCCCTTGGTATACTGTATAGATAGAATTATGGTGATAATAATAATTTTTGGAAATAGGGTCAAATTGTCTGATACACTGGCCAGATATTTATTTACTTAATTTTTATACAGAAGAAGAAGGGACGCAACAAACCTAATCTGGCTGTGCAGATGGATGAAGCGGACATGCATGCTGCTTTTGCCATGCTTAGAAAAAAACGTCAAGATCTGACTCTAGCAGAGAAAGTGAAGGTAAATAAATATTCATATAAAAAATCCCAAATTGAAATATATTGGTACTTAAGACTTTTTTTTTTCTTTTTTTTCTTTGTCTGTGATTATCACAAATAATGAATATCTCTTAATGTTATTAAGTAAATTTCATCACAAATCTAGGCTTGTCAGACTTACAAAATTATATCCATTAACCATGCCCTGGTTTGGTTGAACAGCTGACTGGTAAACATGTTTTGAATATCATCAACCCCTATGAAAACTTTATCAATACACTTGATCACAAAACAAACACCAGCAAATTGTACAAAACACTCGACAGCATTACACTATCCAACAGTAACACTGCACGCTCTCACACAGCAATAATCACAACAACAGATAATCTACCCTCAAACAGACAACAAGCAAACGCACTCATACGTCATTTTGCACAGACAAACATCTCACTTCTCACCCTGACGACCAACGCACCATCCGACGTAAGAAAGACTTCCCCACAGACTTAGACTATACACCCTTCATAGACAGTCAGACAAAACTCATAATACATAATATCAAGCACTCATCTGCCTGTGGCCCTGATTACATAAGCAACATCCACCTAAAACACATTGGACCACAAGGTATACACGCACTCACAAACATTGCAAACTACAGCTATTCACACAACACTATACCCGACATCTGGAAGCATGGTAAAATAATCACCATTCCAAAACCGAACAAACACCCAACAATCCCATCATCGCACCGCCCAATCACACTTCTCTGCACCCCTTCTAAAGTCATTGAACGCCTAATACTTAAACTTGTCACACCACATATTCCCCTTGCTGACTCACAACACGGTTTTAGGCCACTACACTCCACAAACACACTTCTGATAAACCTCACACAAAGAATTTTAGATGGCATCAATTCAGATAGGCCCCACGACAGAACACTTCTCATAACATTAGACATTAGTAAAGCTTTTGATGCTATCCCCCGCCACAACCTATCAAATATAATATATAACACAGACATGCACAATAACACCAAAAGATGGCTGGCCAATTATCTGGCAGGTAGAAATGCTTACGTGTCATATAATGGCCAATCATCGCACATCAGAAACATTAAGAATGGAGTACCACAGGGCTCAGTTCTATCCCCCACACTATTTAATCTATACATGCATGACTTACCCACACCAGACACCTCAGAAATACAAATCTCTTCCTACGCAGACAACATAACAATCACATGCACACATCGTAACACAGACAAAGCTGCAGAAATAATCCAGCCATACCTTGATACACTCAACACATGGTTCATCACAAACAGACTCAAAATAGCTCCAACAAAATCTACAGCAACACTTCTCACCAACTGGACAAAAGAACACAAATACATACCTCATCTCTACATCAACAACACTCTAATACCACACACAAACACACCGAAAATTCTTGGTATAACATACGATACATCCATGTCTTTCAAACAACACATCACAAATATAAAAAACAAATGCACACCTAGACTTAAGGCACTTAAGTCAATCACTGGAACAACATTTGGACAAAAAGAAACTAATTTAACAATATACAAACAATGCATACGCTCAGTGATGAATTATGCGAGTCCTGCATGGGCTCCTAATCTCAGTGAGACACACTACAACACCCTTCAAATCATACAAAACAAAGCCCTAAAAACAATTACAGGCTGCACAAATACAACACCTACAGACCATTTACACCATGAAACAAAAGTCCTCAAAGTCAAGGACCACCTCGACATGAGAGGCACACAAACACTTGCCGCAGCCACCACAAACACATCACACCCGCTACACTACATAGCAGAACACCCACACACACCAAGAAACATTAAAACAACACCAAAAGACCTGTATCACACACAGATACTCTCTTCTCTTCCTCCACAACCACCAAATACCAGCCTCCGGAAACATATTCATAATCATATCACTCACCGCTCCATTAACACACTGAAAGACAACACACTGCTGCATGCCAGACCCCCTGATATCCACCCTTCTGAATCCTCTCTCCCACGAAAGGACAGAGTCCACTTGGCCAGACTGCGGCGGCCACCACCCGGCACTTCTAAGCTACCAGAAGAGGCTGGATGACCGCATTGTGAACAGCTGCCCAGGATGTAACACTTCACCCCATACCATACAACACATAATGGAAGACTGCATTATACACAATCATGCATGCAAACAACACAACATACACTCTATAAAGGATTTGTGGGAAAACCCAGTTTCGGCTGTGGCATTCCTTGGGGAGACGGGACTGCTCGGACAGACAGTCTAGGGAACGACAACAACAACAACAACAACCCCTATGGATCAAACACTTTTTTTTTTAATTACACTGTAAATGTTTGGAACAAACTACCAGTTCATGTTTTAATGCCAAATAAAGTTGACACTTTTAAAAAGTGCCTAGGTAAAATATGTAGTCAAACCCCAATCCAACTTATTTTTAAGCATCATGAGTTCATACACATTGATTAAGCCAGTGGCTCTTAACCTTTTCCACTGTTTACACCCCCTTTCATTCTGTAAGTAGCCCCTTAAGGACCGACATGTCTTGTAGTATACAAGAAAAGAAGAGCAACACTCACTGGGTCCCATCTCCTATTCTCCAGTTCATCTTACCCTTGCCTCAAATACATGTACAACTCCAACTTAATCTATATTCATGATTTTTAGTTATCATATTTAGATTTGAATTCATGTATTGTTCAAGTTTGGGCTATATCACCTTTTAAGCTATTTCAAGTATTTATACATCTGCCATGCTGGGGACCAGTTTGGTCACTGCCCTATATATTCTCTCAATCTTGCTTATATCCTTCACTCTGTGTGTGGACCATATCACTGACACACATTCCAGTCTTGAATGGATCAGAGTTTTAATGTTTTTTCATTATCTCTTTATCCATATAGTGAAAAGCCACTTTAATCTTCTGTAGCAGTCTGTACATCACTCCCACAATCCTGCTGATATGTCTGTCAGATGACAGGTTGCCTTTTATCAACACTCCCAAGTCTTTCTCCTCTTTTTGCTTTTGTAATGAGTTCTCTTCCCAAAGAATAGTTTAAGGATGGTCTTTTGCCATTGTTCCCCATTTCCAGTACTTTACATCTTTTGGTATTGAACTTAATTTCCCTTTCTTGGCTCCATGCAAAAAGTGTCTAAATCTTTTTGCAGTAGTCTACAGTCCTTGTTTTTCATTCTTCTCATGATTTTTGCATCACCTGCAAACATGTTGACACAGCATGTTGTACTTTCCATCATGTCATTGACATAGGTAGAAACATTATTGGTGCAAGCACTGAACCTTGTGAAACTCCACTTGTTACTGTTCTTCATCCTGTCAGCTTATCCTTTACTACTGTCCTCATGTATCTTCCCTTCAAAAAATCTTTCATCCATTTGAGTAGTTTGCCTCTCAGTCCTTAACATGGTCTAATTTCTACATAGATCAAATATAAGGGGCTTTATCATGTATTTAGCTAATTTTATTTATCTTGTAGGGGGATAGGGTTGATAGAAGAGTATTGGGATGGTTTGGACACATAGAAAGAATGAGTGAAGAAACATTAGTAAAAGAAGTGTGGAAGGCAAAGGTGGATGGAATGAACAGGAGGGGAGAGGCAACCAAGGATGGATGGAGTAAAAGGGCATTGAGAAAGAGGGGGATGTCTGTTGAGGAAGAAAGGGAGAAGACAAGATAGAGGTGAGTAGAGAATGGTTGTACATGGATGATGCTGTGATGCATGGAAGGGAATGGGTTGGGGATAGGGGAGTTAGGGAGTGGTTATATGTGAATGATATTTTGATACATCCTGAAGGGATTCCCCCTCTCCCCTCTTCTCTTTTTTTTGCATGAGGGGACAGAGAGGGGGGGGACGCTGATTAAATGAAGTGGCCTTGCAGATGTGCTATGTCTTGCAACATTGCCTCTGACCCAGAGCAATGGGTGAGATGAAGGAATGACCCATCATCCAGGAGGAGCCAAGAAAAGAGGGAGGTGGGAATGGGAGTGGAGTAGGTGGGGATAAATGGGTAGGAGTTGATGCCTTTTGACTTTGGTTACCTCCCTTGTAAGTGGGAAAAAGTCCTTGGTATTTGTATGCATGTATTTACCTAGTTGTAGTATACAGGAAAGGTGCAATGCTCGTTGGGTCTTGTCTCCTATTCTCTAATATTCTAACATACCTAGGCTCAAATTCATGTATGGTTCCAACTTGACCTATATCCTTGATTTCATTCTTTAATTCCATTCGTGAATTTTAGGTGGGACATAAATCACTGCATACTTTCTATTTTTCATCTCTCTCTCATCAACTCCACATTTTTCTCTCCTTCTGTGATTTTTGTCGCATTAAGGCCTTTCTTGTTTACCAACATCACTCCTCCACCCTGCTTTATTTCTCTATTTCTGAACCAACAATTATATAATCCTATTTGGTGGTAATGATCCTTTCAATTTTGTCTCCACAATCCCCATTATATCTGTTTTTTCTTGTTCCAGATAGTCATTCAATTCATCTATTCCTGATATTCCATCCATATTGG
The DNA here is from genome assembly GCF_046742065.1 of Oratosquilla oratoria. Classification (NCBI taxonomy): domain Eukaryota; kingdom Metazoa; phylum Arthropoda; class Malacostraca; order Stomatopoda; family Squillidae; genus Oratosquilla; species Oratosquilla oratoria. Next base: position 38,695,517 of record NC_134800.1, on the reverse strand, counting down.
TATATGTTATCTTTAATTTTTTTTTCCTTTTCTTCTTCCTCCTGCATTTTATTTTCCATTATGTACCACTTCCTCAGTCTCAAGTCCATCACTCTTCAAAAAAAACTCCTTCCTTTCATTTTCTGTTCTTTTCTCTTTCTTTTCCTTAGCTTCCTCTTTAAGTGTTTTTTCCTTTTCTTTTTCCTCATCACTCAGTTCCTTTTTTATCCATAGATTTTTGTAGTTTTTACTTTTTGCCAGTTTTCTTACTTTTGTTAATATTTCTTCTGCTATCCTCTATGAATCAAGTTTTACTTTGAGAGGTCTATTCTCCTCTTCAGAATATTTCTCCATCCTGTAGATTTCTTCTATTGCCTTTTCAAGTCCTTGCCCCTCCTCCTGTATTTCTTTTAGTATTTCTGTCACTACATTCTTCTCCTCTTTTTCCTTTTGGAGCCTTATTAGTTCTTATTAGTCTTTATTAGACATGGTATCCCGCCTTTGTACCTCGCAGTGTCTAGTTTGCTCTTAAATTCATGTATGGTTTTTGCACACACTATTGTTTCAAAGGATTACAAAGGCGGAGCATGCCGACAGGAGACCTTTTGATCCATATCTAGGTCGGATGTGAAAAAAAAAATCATATTAATAATAAAATACATACATACATATACCAAGGCATTTTCCCCCTTCCAAGGGAGGTAGCCAAAAAGGGAAAGGCATAAAAACACTCCCACCCATTTCATCCCCAAATACACTCCACACCCCTCCCACCCTCCCTCTCATCTGAGCACCTCCTGGATGACGGGTCATCCCTGCACCCTGCCCACCGCCCTGGGTCAGAAGCAGTGTCGCAACACACAGCACATCCACAGCAAGGCCGCTTCATTTAATCGGCGACCCCCCCTCTCCGTCCCCCCTTGCATATAAGGAGAGGACGGGGAGAAATCCCTTCGGGCTGCGTCAAAATTTACTCACACATACTACCCCCCCACCCCCCCACCCATTCCTCCTCATGCAATCATAACATCATCCATATACAACCATTCTCCACTCACCTCTGTCTTCCGTCCTCTCCCTTCCTTCCTCAACAGACATTCCCCTCTTCCCCAAAGCCCCCTTCACCCCATCCATCCACCTCATCCTAGGATGTCCCCTCATGTTCACTCCCTCCACATCTGCCTTCCATACCTCTTTTACTAGTCTTTCTTCACTCATTCTTTCCATGTGTCCAAACCATCCTAATATTCTTTCACCAACCCTATCTCCTAAATCCTTTTTCACCCCTGTTCTCCTCCTTACCTCCTCATTTCTCACTAATGAAATAATAAATAAAAACTATAATAATGTAAATAACAAATAAAATATATAAATAAATGCATAGGTATAGTTAAATAATAAACAAACAGGTAAATAGTAAATGATAATAAATTGACATATAACTAACAATAAATGAAAATCACAGACAAATGATAAAACAAAAACAAATAATATAAGATCAATTATAATCATTACAGCATCTTACTTAGGTATTTATCTAAATGATTCTTAAAGCTTCGAACTGAACTACATTGCACTACCTGTGCAGGAAGTTTATTCCATTCATTAACTACACAGTTGGCAAAGTTGTTTCTACCTACTTCCAAATTGAATCTATTTCCGGACAGTTTGAGACCATTGTTTTTTGTCAGATTCTCATTCAATGTGAAAATTTTGTCACTTTTGATGTCAATTCCCTTTAACCCCTTCCATACGGTGCCGCATACGTAGGCGTCATGAGGAGCAAGTGGATACGCGAGGCTGCCATATCGGCGTCTTGATTATATTTATTGTAGTTGCCCCTCCGTAATGACATACTCTCTAAACTGAATGTAATCACATTTTCTATGGTTATCAAAATTCACGGGTGAAAGAGAGAACGATCGATATAAGCGGTGACTATATTTTATGATGCGAGTATTATTACGACACATCGTACGGCTGGCATTGGCTGCTGCCCGCGAGATTTAAGGCCCGTACTGAAGAGGTTAAAATCTTAAAGACCAGTATCAAGTCACCTCTGAGTCTACGCTCTTTTAGGGAAAACAGATTCATGTGATTTAGTCGATTTTCGTATGATTTATTTTTTATATTTGGAATCAGTTTTGTGGCTCGCCGTTGTACTTTTTCCAGTCTGTCAATGTCTTTAATGAGATTCAGTGACCATACGGAAACAGCATATTCCAAATGTGGACGAACTAACGATTTATATAGCTTGTTAATGAGTGATGGACTTTTGAAATCAAAAGATCGCACAATCAGTCCCAGAATCTTATTTGCTTTCTCAGAGGCTAAAATACAATGCTTGGATGATTTGAGGTCGTTACTGATAATTACGCCGAGATCTTTTTCACTATCCACTTTTGTTAACGAATTTCCAAATAACTTGTAATCGTACTTACTGTTATTTTTACCTATGTGCATTACCTTGCATTTACTTGTGTTAAATTTCATTAGCCACTTTTCAGACCATTGCTGTAATTGATCTAAATCTTCTTGAATATCTAATTGGTTTGAGTGATCATTTGCCACTCCGCACAGTTTTGTATCATCAGCAAATTTGGAAACAGTAGATTTCAGTCCATGGTCTATATTATTTATATATACAGGTACTCCTCGTTTAACGACCTACTCGGTTAGCGACGACGCGGAGTTACGACGGGCTTTATGACAGACGTTTAACGTAAATCTCCCGAAGTTACGACGTGTACGATAATTAAGTTGGCTGAGGCAAATTTGTATGATGTTATAATTGAACTTGTACGGTGGATATTAGCTGTGAGGTAAAGTGTTCTGAAGCTTAGGTCTACATTACCATCCTGCAAGCTGCAAAAACTACCTGGGGTACAGTATATACCGGTAGTGGTAAACTTTTAGTTTCGACCATGGGCGCAATATAGCAATAGAAAATTCATTATTAATTTTTTTAAATTATAATGTATCAAAGTAATATGCAATTTTGTGAGCGGAAAAAAAAAAAAAAGGTGCTAAAACAAATTTCGTAAGTAACGAAGTCATGTCGGACGAATGGTACACCATGTTTATTATGATAGATGCCGATGTCGAAGAAATAAAAGGATGATGAATTCGTCTAACCTAAACTAAACTAACCTGACCTGTGTTTGATAAATCATTACCTCCAAATTAAATGTCATCCGGCTCGTCCTCGTTGTCGTCGTCATGAGAGACGTTGGCAGACGACAAGATGGTGTCCCAATCCTATGCTACCGACTTCGTTCATTAGCATATTTTCTTGTAGCATGGTATTTTTTACTCTGATTGACTAGATAAACACCATATGAGGACGGAGCCTTTATTTGTACGACGTTTCGCTTATTACAGCTTTTTCAAGTACAAGTTGAGATACAAATGCTTGAGATTAAATAAGGGGAAAGGAGGGAACGGGGAGAGAAAAAGGGGGGGGGGAAGGAAGAGGAGGAGGAGGAGGAGGAGAAGGGTGGGGGGATTGGACACAAAATTGCATATTACGTTGATACATTTTAATTTACAAAATTAATAATTAATTTTCTATTGCTATATTGCGCCCATGGTCAAAACTAAAAAAATACCCCGGTATTCAATATGGAATGTCAGCATACGCGGATTTGGTCATATACGGTAATTTCGGGAACCTAACCACCGTAAATAAACAGTAAATAAAGCTTTAATGTACTGTATAAAAGAGGGAAATACACGAAAATAAAGATACATGTATTGCTGGACATTGTACATGCAGTACATGTAAGTATATGTATACACTTTCGCTTAACGACCAATTCGGTTAACGACGGCGCGCTGGTCCCAATTGTCGTCGTTAAACAAGGAGTGGTTGTACTATGAATAGAAGTTACATTACTTCTATGTGTGAGCAAAATTTGACGCAGCCCGAGGGGATTTCTCCCCGTCCTCTCATTTAATGCAATGGGGGGACGGAGAGGGGGGGTCGCCGATTTAATGAAGCGGCCTTGCTGTGGATGTGCTGTGTCTTGCGACACTGCTTCTGACCCAGGCCAGTGGACAAGGTGCAGGGATGACCTGTCATTCAGGAGGTGCTGAGATGAGAGGGAGGGGTGTGGAGTGTATTCAGGGATGGAATGGGTGGGAATGATTTTATGCCTTTTTCTTTTTGGCTACCCCCCTTGTAAGGGGGAAAAAGCCTTGGTATATATGTGTATGTATGAATAGAAGTGGCCCAAGAATGGAACCCTGAGGAACTCCACTTGCAACACTTTTCCATCCAGAAGTTTTTCATTTTGACCATTCAACCAATTACTAGTCCAACCTAATAGGCTACCACTTATTCCATGCAAAGCTAATTTAGAAAGTAGTCTTTCGTGTGGGACGGTATCAAAAGCTTTTGCAAAGTCTAGATATATTCAAACTATATTGTTTCTTTTGTCATAATTCGAGATAACTGTGTTGTAGAATTCGAGTAAGTTAGTCACGCAAGAACGTTTCCGTCTGAAACCATGCTGGCTATCATTTATCAAACGGTTACTTTCTAAATGATGTTCAATAGCATCTCTGATGATAGTTTCCATTATTTTTCCTACGATTGAAGTCAAACTTATAGGCCTATAGTTATTTGGTTTCTTTTTGTCACCTTTTTTGAATATGGGAGTAATGTTAGCTAGCTTCCATTCTCTTGGGACATCTCCGGATATGATGGATTTCTTGAAAATAATTTCTAATGGAACAGCAATCTCATTTTTCATTTCCTTTAAGATTCTTGGATGCCAACCGTCAGGCCCTGGTGTTTTATTAACTTTGAGTTTATCTATACACCTTTTAATTTTTTCTTTTGTTATATTTACCGTAGTGAGTAAGTTTACCCCAGACTTTTCACAGGTTTCAGTTTGGAATTCACTTTGAGGTGTTTCATTTATGAATACCGAGCTAAAATAATTGTTTAAGATATTACACATTCCTTCATTTGAATATTCAAGTTGACCGTCAGCAGATAATAGTGGACCAATGTGATTCCTAACAACATTTTTATCTCTAATGTAACTATAGAATTCTTTGGGATTCTCTTTGGATTTATCAGCGATGTTAATTTCGTATTGTCGTTTTCTTTTTCTTATTGTCTTTTTTAAATCTCTCTGTATTGATACATAACTTTCATAGTCATTAGATGCACCCGAGCACTTATATTTCTTATAAGCCTGTCTCTTTTTAGCAATACTTTTTTCAGTTTCTTTGTCGAGCCACTTTGGGCGAGCCTGATTTGGGGGACGTCTGTCCTTAAAAGGAATGTAAGTTTGAATCATCTTAGTGAGCGTATTTTGAAATATTTCCCACATCTGATCTACAGGCCTTTCGTTTAATTTTGCCTCCCAATCTGTAAGCTGAAGCTCCTGACATAGTCCTATGAACTGAGCTTTACTGAAATCGGGTATTTTAGAAAGACAAGTATCTATTCTAAAATTGTTTAGGAGTTTGAATCTAACTAAGTTGTGATCGCTATTTGCAACAGATTCACCGACTTCTACATCAGTTACCATGCTTTCGCGGCTAGTGATCAAAAGATCGAGTAGGTTTCCATATCTTGTGGGCTCTTTTACATGCTGAATTAAGTAATTGTCACCAAGAAAATCAATCAAGAGACTACCTATATGGCCATGTTCAAGGGTCATCCAATCAATGTCAGTAAAATTTAAATCACCCATTATCAATAAATCCCGGTTGCAAGTGTCCACCACTCTGTGTGGAAAACTGTTTTTCTTCAGATCTCTTCTATAACTATCCTTTTTGAGTTTCTTTCCGTGTCCTCGTGTTTCTCTTGTCCCAATTTAGTAAGTCTTCTCTATCAAGTATTTCTGTGCCTTTCATGATTCTATAGATTGTCAGTAGGTTGCCTCTCTTCTTTGTTCCAGAGTCGGTAATTTCAATTTAGCCAGTCTCTCTCCATATGACAAGTTTGAAAGTGCTGGGGCCATTTTCATGGTTGCTCTCTGTATTCTTTCAATTTTCTTTATATCCTTTTTGGTACTGGGTGACCATAATGTCACAGCATACTCCAGTCTAGGCCTTATTAATGTGACTAATATTTTTCTAATAATTTCCTCATTCAAATAGATAAACGCCACTTTTATTGATCTTAATCAAGCTATAGGATTCTCCAACAATTTTGTTTATTTGTTTGTCAGAGGACATGTCGTTTGAGATAATTTCTCCCAGGTCTTTTTCAGATCCCACTTTCTTTACATTTGAGGTTCCAATTACAAAGGATTACAAAGGCAAAGCATGCCGACAGGAGACCTTTTGATCCATATCTAGGTCGGATGCAAAAAAAAAAAAAAAAAAAAAAAAAAAAAAAAAAAAAAAAAAAAAAATATTAATAATAAATTAAAACTGTAACAATGTAAATAACAATTAAAATACATAAATAAATGCATTGGTATAGTTGAATAACAAACAAACAGGTAAATAGTAAATGATATATTGTCCTGATACTTTAAGAACTCCATTATGCTACATTTCTTAATGTTGAAGTCCACTTAGTCTAAAATTCATGTCCAGTGTATTTACCTATTTGTATTTTACAGGAAGAGAGCTATGCTCATAGTGATCCACTTTTGTATCTTTCAGCATCCAGTTAGATCTTAAATTCTAGTATAGTTTTTGCATTCACTGTTTCCTCATTCAATTCGTTCCAAATATTTACCACTCTCTGTGGGAAGCTATTCTTTTTCAGATCTTTTTCAGTGTGTATTTACCTAGTTGTATTATACGGGAAGGGAGCTATGCTCGTGGTGACCTGTCTTTGTATCTTTCAGCATCAAGTTTTTTTCTTAAAATCTGGAATAGTGTGTGTGTGATGTGTGTATATATATGTATATATTTTTAAAGCATAGTAGGAGATTCTATTTCAAGCATATTCTGTTAAAACAACAAACAAATTAGTAATAAATTTATTTCATAAGCTCTCTAGCTTTGAGAAAGTGGATTTCTGCTGAAAGGAAAGGAAAGAATTAAATTTCGAATAGACATCGGGAACTTATATTAACGAGAAAACTTAGAACACTGTACAGAAAATAAAAGCAAAAACAAAACACAATAGAATTATCTAAGCTGTTGCACAGAGCATTCTGCATCTGTTGAGATGTGAGACCTCTCCAAGTACAGTATCATTTCAAATATGTATAAAGACTCACCTGTTTAGTGTCACCTATTAATAACAACTGGTTCACTTCCCACATCCTATTCTCACACATCATACAAAAAATGCTCACTCACTCAGATCTCAAAATGAGTACTTCAAGACCACTGACGTCCCTACTCCAAACCCCACCAGATATTAGCTATACAGAAAAATCCATACAAGAAGCATGAACTGCACTAATACAACCATATTCAGGTCATTATTCAGCACTAAAACAATACCAACACCTGGCCACAGAAACAAACTGTTGTGGATATGATCATCCCACAGAAGATGCCAAACACCTCATCTTATAGTGCCTGTCCCTAACTATACCCAGACAACACAATATTTCTTCCTGAGGTGACTTGTGGACCAGTCAAGTGGCCATTGCCAATTACCTCTGAACCATGGTCTTTGGGAAAAAAGATCTGGGCCAATAGTTAGATTGATTGGTTCTTTTCTCACTCCAAACCTTTACATACCACTGTAGCACCCTTACTACCCTATCCACATACAAGTTTAACAAGGATGGCAACATCACAAGACCTCAGGACTGCTCGGACAGACAGTCTAGGGAACGACAACAACAACAACAACATCACAAGACCATGATATAGCCTTACATTCACTTCATACCATACACTTTCTCTGTTCACAACCTTCACACACATCTTACTACTGCAAAAAGTAATGATTGTTTTCAATGGTCTTCCCATATTCCATATACTCATAAAATGCTCCACAAAGTTTCACTGTCAACCAAATCATCTGCTTTTTCTAAGTCCAATAAAGCCCAAAAACATGATTATGTTTTGTCAAATGCTTCTTACATACCTGTCTTACCACAAATACCTGATCTATACACATCCCTCTCTTAAACCCTTACTGATCTTCCTCAGTCACTCTCTTCTCTTAATCTTTTCATTTAACATGTCCATACACCCTACCAACCATGCTCAACAGACTCCTGTAGATAAAAAATATGATAATCATATTGTTTCCCTTCTCCCTGTATAGTGTGACTAGCCAGTACATATATTAATCCAGTTTATCAGAATACTTCCTTCCCTTAGACACACATTGAACATGCTCACCAGCCACATCACAACTACTACTACTCCACCCTCTGTTAGACAGTACATATGGCATGCATCCAATCCAAGTGGCTTTTCTGCTCTCATTTCTTTTAATACTACTTGTATCTCCTCATTTTTCACAATCATTCTCCTTGCATCTCCTACCACTATAAAACCAAGCCTCCTTTCTCTGTTTAACATTCAGTGATTCCCCTTATAATGGGGATTAAGGTCTTTGTATATATATATATATATATATGCATTATTTTTTATGGTATTTTCATCAGAAATTTACATTTGTTTCTGTTTTTTCTCAGGTTCTGGAACTACTTGAAACAGTACCAAAGGTTCCACAGGGAAAAATTGCTTCCATGTTCAATGCAAGCCAAAGCCAGATTTCAAGGATTCAGAAGAACAAAGATTATATTAAAGAAGAATGGCAGAAATTCAGCAATCCAGACAGGAAAAGAAAGCGAACAGGCAAATCAGGCAGTGTAGAGGAGAAGTTGCTGGAATGGTACAGCCAAGCCAAAAAAGATGGCTTGCCCATATCTGGACCAATGTTGATGGAAAAAGCCAAAGGAATTGGGCAAGCTATAGGTCTAGATTTCAAACCCACTACTGGTTGGTTAGGGAGATGGAAAGATAGAAATGGTATCACCCTGAAGCGATTTAAAGATGAAAAGGATGGAAGCCCATCTATTAGTAAAATTGCAAGTCACTGGAGGAGGTACACCTTACTGAAGGCTACTAAAGAAGTGGACCCAAAGGATGTTTGGGTTATGGACAGTACTATGCTCTTTTATAATGCTCTTCCTGAGTCTTTGACCCAACCTGAATCTGTGAATTTGAACAACAGTGACATGATGTCGGTTATTTTGGCGTGTAATGTCGCTGGCACAGAGAGGAGGCCTGCCATTGTGGTTAGTCAGGTGCAAGCACTCAGCAATATTGTATTGCCACTGTCATTTCACCACCACCCTGAGGGAGAGATTTCTCTTGAATTCATATCATTAGTATTAAAAGACTGGGACAAGGAACTGAGACACAAAAAAAGAAGAATTGTACTTCTTCTACCTAAAACTTCATATTATCCAGAAAATTTACATTTGTTCAATATTCACTTAAATTTCTTTCCACCTAATACTGAACCTGTTCTTCAGCCTTTTGGGTTTGGTATTGCAAACACATTCAAGGCTCTTTACAGGTATCAACTTATCCGCCAAGTGCAAGCCACAATGCAAGCAAACAATTTCATAATGCATACTCAGATGTTTAATCAAAATGTTCCTACATTATCATCTATACCTGTATCTGTATCTCCACTAGATGCTATATTCATGATTTATAAGGCCTGGAAGCATATAAGTTCAGACACACTTGCTAAGGGAATGGTAAAGGCAGGGTTGAGTAAAGATGTTCATGTGTTGAGCACAGCTGACCAAGTTGATGCTCCTCCTGGGCTTTCACAACAGGAATTTGAAGATTTGATTAATATAGATGACCATATAAGTAGTAAGCAACAAAGAGAACAGAATCAGTCTAGTCAAGTATGTAGTGTCCCACTTGCAAACACAGCCCACTTTCATAAACAGCAGCAACAGCCTCAACAAATGCAACAGCAATCTACAGTAACATATAGTAATCATAATCTGATGTCCAAAAATCCCACTTCACACCAAACAGTAATGATTGATTCATTACAAAATCCTAGGTCAGTATCAGAAGCCTTAGCTGCCTGCCGAACAATTCGGCAATACTTGCAACAGCAAGGAGGTCGCCTTTATGACAAGTTCTCAGAAGTTGAAGCAGCAATACAGCTTGACATGACACTGGAAGCTTGCCCTGAACTGAAGCATAGTCTGAGACCTGATCCTCTACATGACCCAGAATCTCTACATAGCCTATGTGCCCAGTCTCATTTAAAAACTCAGCAACAACCAGATCAAGCCTCTGCACACAAAACACAGTTGCAGCAGCAGCATCAACAACAACAACAACAGCATCAACAACAACAGCCTCAACAGCAGCCTCAGCAGCAACTACAGCAACAACCTCAACAGCAGCAACAACAAATGCATACCCTCAAAACCTCCCATGCACCTGTTCATGTGACAGTGCATAGCACCAGTCCTATGGTTGTTCCTTCTCACAATATGGGATCTGTAACCCATATGAGGCATGACATACAACCCCATGAAATTCACAGACCTAATATCAGTAGACAGGAGTCTCATGTAGTATTACCACACTCAGACCTGATTCGCCATGATTTGATGAGACCAGAGCACACTGCAAGACAAGACCTTGTGCAGGAACGATCTAGAGTATCAATGCCTGAATTAAGGACATTTGCTACAACTATGGTGCCTGATGGAAGAACAGATGTGAGAGTAGATAATAAGACAGATCTTAGGAATGTAATGCACTCGGATGGTAGAGTACTTGGGAGTGATGTTAAATTCATGTCATCTGATTTGCGAACCAACATTTCAGGTGAAGGGAGAGGGTCAGTGAGCACTGGAGAAACACAACACACTCTTCCTACTGATATGAGTCAGAGCCTTCGGCCACAAGAGATCCGTGTTGAAAACCAAGGTCTTCAGTATTACAATATTACTAGCCACTTACACCCATATGTACAACATAAGTAATAGCAAATTATGATGAATTAATGAAATATAAATGTATATGTCAAAACATTGTATTAGAATATGCTTGGCAACTGCATGAATGCAACAGTTGGTCACTCCCAATTCTCTGGTGAACCTACTTTCATCATCATGGTCTTTGAGGTTTGAATATCAACCAACTGATTATTGCCTTAGCTTTCTTATACTGGAAACTATGACCCCACAGCAGCTAGAAGAAATTTTAGAAAAAATAATTGGATATTTGTCTGTGCTGTTTTAGTGTGGGGCTGTTTCTATGCTAGTGGTTATTAGAAAGAGAGGAACAATTACCAGTTATTAGCTTTTCTTATGTGAAAAAAATGATGGAGTACTAGTGAAAGATGAAAAAGTTCTTAGGCCAGTATGAAGACTTGAGTGTCACCCCCCAAACCAATAATATGGTACTGCACCATCAGGTTTTTAAACCTTTAATTACCTATGTTATAAAATAATACTTATCACCTTGATTGTCACCAACTGAAAACTGCTTAGTTGCAAATATTTGTCCTCAGGCTCTCACAATCTCTGGAAAGGGATGTTGGACTGCCATCTGTGTTGTGTAAGTGCAAGTCTTTTTTTATGTCACAATCAAAAGAAAAAAGGGAGTAGTATCCAGTTGCCAGCTTCCCTTAATTAGAAAAAAAAAATGCAAAAATTCAAAATCTCTGTAAATCTTGGACTTGGTCTGTAATTCAAGTACTATGTACCTCCAGATGGAAGTGAGGGTATTGACTGGATTTCTGGATTTAAAGACAAGCAATGGGGAGATGAGTATTTGATGAATATCTTACAGGACCAACATGTGCAGACACCCATCATGGGTCCCATACCTATAGCTTTAGATACTTGGGTGCAAATGCGGTGGGAAAGGGAGGAGTGGAGGTGGAGGTAGAATGTAGATTGAGAGAAGCAAGTAAATGCCTTGGGGGATTACAAAGTGTAATGAGAAGTAGACATCTGGGAATGGATGCCAAGAGGAGGTTGTATGAAGGAGTGATTGTGCCGACAGCACTGTACAGGGCAGAAACATAGAACATAAGAGAGGAAGAGTTTAAATGTGTTTGAGATGAAATGCATAAGAAGTATGGTAGGGGTTACTTCACTGGATAGAGTGAGAAATGAGGAAGTGAAGAGGAGAACAGGGGTGGAAAGGGAGTTGGGAGATAGGGTTAATGAAAAAGTATTAGGATGATTTGGACACATGGAAAGAATGAGTGAAGAAAGATTAGTAAAAGAGGTGTGGAAGGCAGAGGTGGAGGTGTGAACATGCAGGGGTGACCAAGGATGATGGATGGATGGGGTAAAAGGGGCACTGGGAAAGAGGGGAATGTCTGTTGAGGAAGAAAGGGAAAAGACAGAAGATAGGGGTGAGTGGAGAATGGTTGTATATGGATGATACTGTGATATATGCAGGGGAGTGGGTGGGGGATGGGGTGGTGAAGAAGTGCGTGTGAACGATACTTTGACACAGCCCAAAGGGATTTCTCCTTGTCATCTCTTTTTCTGCATGAGTGGACAGAGAGGGGGGTCACTGATTGAATGAGGTGGCCTTGCTGTGGATGTGCTGTGTCTTGCTACATTGCTTCTGGCCCAGGGCAGTAGGTGAGATGCAGGGATGACCCATCATCCAGGAGGAGCCAAGAAAAACAGGAGGGAGGGGTGGTGAATGGGAGTGAAGTATGTGGGGATGAACTGGGTGGGAGTGATTTATGCCTTTGATTCTGGCTACCTCCCTTGTAATGGGGAGAAAGCCATTGGTATATGTATGTATTGATAATGAGTTCCAGGACTAGAGATGGGTACCTGCAATTGGGAATCTTGCAAGATAGACATTAGGGAGAATCATTTCCATCACCTGTCTTCAAATTCCATCAATTTCCTCACCTATGTCTGGAGGTTTAGTCACAAAGAGCTGACATTCAGTCTTCAAACCAGGTTCAAGATCTCTCTATCAACTTTGACTGCTCTTGCTCTTCATAGAAGGAGAACTGACCACTAACCTTTGCTCCCCCTCTTCCTACTACAATTACTACTGTTAACCAGTTACAGAAACAGGCCCACTTTAATATAATAGACAACAGTCCAACATTTCCCAGAGAGATCAATGGGAGGGCCTAAGGACCATTGCCAGTTACTGTATGGCTGTGAGTTTCCAGTTAGTGAAACTCAAGATAAAAATTATCTTTGTGAACTATCTATATACCAAGGGGTTCTTCCTGCAATGCACTCAACACCTGCTTCACTACAAACAGACTCAATATAGCCTCAAATCCAAAGCCACACTTCTCACCAAATGGACAGCAGAACACAAATACATAACATGCCTCTTTATCAACAACACCCTCATACTACATACACACATTCATCCAAGATTCTTGGTGTAACAAAATACAACCATGTAATTCAAACAACACATCACAAACATAAAGACAAAATTCAAACTTAGACTCAATGCACTTAATCACTTGCAGGTACATTTGGACACAACGAAGAAACTACCATTGTAGTATACAAACAATATATACATTCAGTGGTGAATTATGCAAGCCCTGCATGGCCTTCTAACCTCACTTAGATACACCACAATACCCTGCAGACTACAGAACAAAGCACTAAAGATAATTACAGGCTGCACAATTACTACACCTAAAGACCTTGAAAGGAAAGTCTTCAAAGTCAATGATCACCTTGACACGAGAGGCACACAAACACTTGCCACAGCCTCCATAAACATAACCCACCCACTAAAGCACATGCCAGAACACCCGCACATGCCAAGAAACATCAAAACAAGACCCAAATACCTATATCACACACAACTATTAAGAAGAACATAAGAAATAAAGGAGACTGCAAGAGACCATAAGGCCTACACTAGGCAGCTCCGTATCCATCACCACCTATCATCCCCATCCATAAAGTTATCTAATCGTTTTTTAAAACAACTGATAGTTTCAGTGCTTACTATATGGTTACTTTGATTCCATTCATCGACCACCCTATTAGTAAACCAATTCTTGCCTATTTCTTTCTTAAATCTAAATTTGTCCAGTTTATACCCATTACTGCGAGTCCTGCCCTGTTGTTTTATTATGATGACCTTGTTTGCATCACCCTTGTTATAGCCTTTGATCCACTTAAACACTTCTATTAGATCACCCTGCACTCTGCGTCTTTCTAGAGAGTGTAAGTTTAGGTGCCTAAGCCTGTCTTCATAAGGCAAATTTCCGAGTCCATGTATCATTTTGGCCATTCTTCTCTGTACTGATTCTAATGAATTTATGTCCATTCTGTAGGATGGAGACCAAAACTGTACCGCAAAGTCCCATCCACAACCACCAGATTCCTGTCTCAAGAAGCATTTCCATAGTCATATCACTCACTGGTCCATCAGAAAACTGAAAGAACACATTACTGCATGCCAGACCCCCTGACATCCATCCCTCTAAATCCTCTCTCCCTCAAGAGGACAGAGTCCACCTGACCAGGCTGCAGTGCAGCCTCAATCCAGCCCTTCTAAATTACCAGAGGTGGATAGATGAACACATTGCACATATCATTCAAGGGTGTAACACTTCATCCCATACTATTCAATACATTATGGAAGATTGCATTGTACACAATTATACAAGCCAACAACACAACATATACTCTAAGGTATGTATGGGAAAACCCCCATTCCAGCCATGTGTTCTTTGGGGAGACAGCACTGATTGGCCAGACAACCTAGGGAACATCATTGTCATCATCATCCCCCTTATAGGGGAGGTAGCCAGTCTAGGTACACACCCACTCCCATCCACCACTCTTTGTTTCCCCTCTCATCTTGGCTCCTCATGGATGAAGAGTCATGTCTGTCTCCTGGCCACTGTGTGGGTCAGAAGCAATGCAGCAAGATACAGGGCCACTTCCCTTACACAGCGACCCTCCCTCCTCACCCCCTCATGTGAACTCAATTTTTCATTATACATCTGTTATCAAACGTCTCATAAGTCAAACAAATTGGTTCTTGACCACAAGTTTTGAGTTTTTTTGTTCCAGTAGTCTACCAAAATATCAGTTCTTAACAACCCCAACAGAGAGAAATAAAAGTTTTGCAGAAAAATATCACCCTGATAAAGCTGTGTCCAACAGATCAGTAACCTTGTTTCAGTCCTCAACTAAATCAGTTCTGGAACAGTTTTCTAAAATAGATTGTGGTCAAGAACCAAGATTCTACTGTATCTTATTTCTTCAAATATGTATTTTGTAGACTTCTGTGATGAAATGATGTGCAGGAAAGCAATGTAAAAATCACATTTTGCCAATGTAAAGCACTCAGATGGGTGGACATCAATATGTTTATTGTACAGTTGATGTGTTTATGACGTTATTTTTTTAATTCTTGAGAGAAATTATGATAAGGCAAAGGTTTGCATTAACGAGTATATGGTTGTGATTCCATTTGTAAAGATGATTGAAAATTAAGATTCCAAGTGGTTTTACTCGTGAAAATGATGTAAATATTTCACAGAAAATATGTACAGTTTAATTGTCTGAGTTGAATACTATTGTGGCATATCCATATTTTATACATGTACAAACTATTTTTGTAGTGTAAATATGAATTGTATTTATTTCAATAAAATTAGAAAGTTGTTTGTATGTCATCATTTCTTGAGCTGTTAGAAAATCATTAACATTTCTCCATACTGCTCACAATGCACTGGTGTCGTAACTGGAAGCATGCTGGTCTCGCATTCATTTAATTGTGGGTTCAAGTCCTGCCCTCCCCTCCAATTCCCAGCAGTGACTGTTGCCTGTAAAGGCAAAGGTGATGGGTTTGGTCATAGCTACAGAGCTTAGAAAAGGCTTCTCAACACTCAACCATACTGCTCCCAGGGCGGATGATCATATAGCCATTGAGAGTATGATTTTCATCCAGAACATTTAGAATTTAAACCAAACATGTTACTCTTTGGATTGAACTAAGAAAAAGTAAGGAACCAATCAATCCATTGCCCCAGTTCTCTCTTGCAGGAGGCCCACGAAAACTGCCCATGAATCAGTAAAGATAGAATATTACATGTTTGACATACCTAATTACACTTGACTACATAATTCCTCTTTCCCTCCCTTGTGGTTGGGGAGTAACAATGCTGTCAATGTGTTTCCATGCATGCCATAGAAAATGACTAAA
Source organism: Oratosquilla oratoria (assembly GCF_046742065.1). Classification (NCBI taxonomy): domain Eukaryota; kingdom Metazoa; phylum Arthropoda; class Malacostraca; order Stomatopoda; family Squillidae; genus Oratosquilla; species Oratosquilla oratoria. The sequence continues at coordinate 38,679,425 of NC_134800.1, read as the reverse complement.
TGGGATGGAGCAGAGGACTAGGTATTCTCTTTTCTGTAATTTTTCTCAGCCTTCAGGCTGGGGCAAAACAAGGTCAGAAAGGAAGACTCATCCTGAACCCTAATGATTGGGTCTTTGAATATGTGAGAATACAGAACAAGCAAGAATGAAAAAGAGGAACATTGGTAGTATATAAGTGAAGAATGATGGATTAGAACTGAATAAAACTAAACTGAAAAGGAAAGATGAGCTTAGGGAGATGTTGGGAGGTGAGGAATGGAAGATGTGGTTTTATTGATAAATGATGAGGTATGTAAATACTGTATGTGGTTGAATGGAAGTGACATTATAGATTATATGGGTTAGAATAACATTAGCTTGGGATGATTAAGTGTTTATAAGTGTAAATTGACCAGTAAGAAAAGTGAGGAGAGGGAAGAGCTGGAATTAAATAGTTGTGGAGAATTTTGAAAGGAACAGGAATGTAATGCTAGAGTAGGAGATATGCCAGTGGATGGAGTGAAAGGGGAGTAAGGTAAGATGGGAATGAATGAAAGGGGAGAGAATTTTGGGAGATGTGTACTAAAAGAGTAAAGACAGTGAACACAGTATTTAAAAGAAAGTATAAGCTGGGGTTGGAAGGAGAGTAGCTTAGTGGGAAATGATGGGTTATATAGTGATGTAATTAAACAGGTAACAAACTTTAAATATTTAGGAAGCATCGTCTCCGAAAAACATAGTATAGACGAAGAGATATGCTACAGAATAAACCAAGCCTCTGCAGCCTTTGGAAAACTGCGCTCAAGGGTCTTTTTTAATGATAACCTCAGACTAGACACGAAGATGGCAGTTTATACTGCTGTATGTATATCAACCCTACTTTACAGTGCCAAAACATGGACTGCTTACAGAAAGCATATAAAACAATTAGAAGCATTTCATATAAGCAGCCTGCAAAAGATCCTTAAACTATCATGGAAAGACAAGATTCCCCACACTGAAATCCTTCAACGTGCCGGCACAACCACAATTGAAACAATGCTAGCAAAAAGGCAATTGCGATGGACAGGGCACATCATTCGCATGAGCGATGACAGACTACCCCGACAAATCTTATATGGACAACTCCCCCTAGGACATCATAGACAAGGGGCACCGATGAAACGCTATAAAGATCAAATAAAGACAACTCTAAAAAGATGTCAAATTGACCCTCAAGCCCTTGAAGGCAAAGCCAGTGACCGTTCAGCTTGGAGGTCAACATGTAAGGAAGGTCTGTCACACCTAGAGGAGTCCATCTTTAATGAGAGAGAGGCGAGAAGACAACGACGTCACAATTCAACAGTTCAACAACCAAACAACCCTGGAATAGAATGTCATCTATGTGGTAGAGTGTGTGCATTACGCATTGGGCTACATAGTCATCTCCATTGGCACAGCCGACAACAACCATAAATTTACCGCCATCCTCATCGAGTGAAGCTGGAGTCGTCTTCGCATTCGAAGGACAGCCATAAGCAGTAAGTAAGCATAGTGATACCTAAGAGAATTATTTGAAGAGTACTGGATATGAATGTGTTTAGAGGAGAGAGCATTGACATGATCTGGTGGAGGTAAGAGAAGGGAGGGAGGCACTCTGAGTGAGTTGAATGAGAAAGTGAGAGGATGAACACCCAGCAAAACAGGAGATATGGAATGTATTGGAAGATAGCAAATAGAAGTAGGAAAATAATTTTTTTGAAGGAGGAAGTATTCAAGTGTATGGAAAGGGGTTAGGTTCTCTTTACCTGCTATGAATCCTGTTTTGCGGTCTTCCCGCTCTCTGTCTTGTCTCTTACCTTAGAGGAGGGAGGCAAAATCTCAAAGTGGGATTTGAAAGCAGGCTGAAGAAAAACCAACTCCTACCTCACCCCTGTGAATGAAGACTGGAGCTGATGCTGAGAATGAGGAAAGAACTGAGACTAACAGTATATTCAGTCACTGTCAATAGTCTTCCCACTAACAGTAACTTATTCCAATGAACAACCAAAAATCCTTTGGTGATGGTGTGTGATGGTGGAGGTAGATGATCTCTGGGAGCCCTTAGTCATAATCCATAAGGAAGGCTGTGTAGGCCCAGTGGTCATCCTATGGTGGAGCTAGAGAGCAACACAGCTCAGAAGCATCCTACATGACTGAGCAGCCTGATTCAGGATCCCTTTTGCTCATCCCAGCTGAAGAAAGGGCTAGAAAAGGTGCCATAAACATAGTCTCCTTAAACTAAAACTGGTTGTGGAACTGAAACCCAACATATTCACTCAGTGGAGCACGAAAAACCCTTCCTAAACTTGAGAACTATCTACAATGGTAACATTGGAGCAGCTGCCCATTATCCCCACAGTGGGGTAATGATCACTACTGTCAGCATTACTAACAGACTAAGCACCATGATGACTGCAACCCTGATCCCATTAAGAGATATTGCATTCCCAAACCTACTCAACCCACAAATTTGACCCATACCAAAAAGGAAGTGGACCCTAACTTGGACAACCCAAAATTCTTGGTCATGAGATCTACAGTACTATTAATAAATCAATAATAAGGAAGTGCCCCATAAAAATATATGATAAATTTGGAGATAAATACAGAAACCTCACAATATGTGGTTCCATGGATAAATCCTGACAATAGAACAAAAATCTAGCTCAGTGTGGCACAGCAAAAGCCTTAACAACTGGTAGACAACCCAATGCAAACAACACTGCATAAAACATTTAACACTAGTGAAGGAGGAATCCATATTCTACTAATTATAATATGCTACAAAAGAATTAATGGAAAAAATAGTATAATGATCAAAAGTAATAACAGTATATCAGCATAAAAAAAATATAAATGTTAAAAAGACCAATACCCCCATGACAAACAGATACTATCCATGCCCATGCCACTTTCAACTGCCAGTAGTTTGGATACTCTAGACAACACTGCCACTGTCTAGAAGACATACGTGTTCACTGTTCATACTCTGCTCATAGTACTCCATGCTCAAACCCAGCCAAATATATTGTACAAACTACACCCAAAATAACCAAATAATATATTCCACAGTATACTAACTTGAAGAAGTCCTGCCTTGGAGACTTGGAATGCATAAACTTTAGAACAATCCAAAGACAAGTATGATTTAGAATGATCAGACCAGGAGTCACATATGCCATAGAGGTGTCATGTCTTGTTGCACTGCTTCTGATCCGGGCAACAAGGTGGGTGCATGCTTTGGTTAGCCACCTCCTTTATAAGAGGGAGAGCTTCTTTTTGTATATGTGATTATGTATTTATGTACAATATGTATGTATGCTCTTGCTGGACATACCTTTGGTTGGAGTAGTCTCCAAGTGAAATCCTTAGGAAACCTCATGGCCTTCGACCTGTGGGAGATAGGGTGGTGAAATTAGAACAATTTGGAGATAGAAAAAAATAACATTAATCAGGTTGAGGTGAAGTCTTTGACCACATATTTGTGTAGGTTTCCTACCGTTTTCATAGCAGCTAAAGTCCATGTATGATATAGGTTTGAAAAAAAGGCATTGGCAGTGTTAGACTATGAAACTAGCACAGATAATTCACTCCACAGTTAATCAAGCACTGCGTCTATTAGAAAAAATGCTAATACCATACTATCAAATACAATGGTTACGAAATGATCACTGCCTCACAGAGAATTATTATCTTATCTGATCAATATATCAACTGCCTGTAGATATATTGCATTTTTTTTTCTTGGACTTTTGGAAGATACTGCACTCATGAACTTGTAACACGTAATAATGAAACCTGACAAGATGTATCAGTGTGTGCGAACAATCGATAGCAAGTGTACCGTCCATCCTCCTATATTCAATACAAGAATAGAATTGTCTCCAACGCAAGATTCTTACAGAACTGAAGCGCTGGTAGCCTATAATCCATAACAACCAACAGAATTCGGCACCATTCAATCTTAACCAAACCAACCGTCTCCCACTTTTCTAATGTTGAGAAAAAGGATTGGGTACTCCCCAAGGCAGTTGTAGCTCCTCTTGGGGATCGGTGCCACCTGCGTAGAGCCGGTGGCCAGGGCTGGTTGCTGCCGTTTGGCCCCCAACTCTTGGGGTTGGGGGGTGGTCCCACGACATAGACGCTGCAGCTCCAGGACCAAAAATACAACAATATACAAACAATGCATACGCTCAGTGATGAATTATGCGAGTCCTGCATGGGCTCCTAATCTCAGTGAGACACACCACAACACCCTTCAAATCATACAAAACAAAGTCCTAAAAACAATTACAGGCTGCACAAATACAACACCTACAGACCATTTACACCATGAAACAAAAGTCCTCAAAGTCAAGGACCACCTCGACATGAGAGGCACACAAACACTTGCCGCAGCCACCACAAACACATCACACCCGCTACACTACATAGCAGAACACCCACACACACCAAGAAACATTAAAACAACACCCAAAGACCTGTATCACACACAGATACTCTCTTCTCTTCCTCCACAACCACCAAATACCAGCCTCTGGAAACATATTCAAAATCATATCACTCACCGCTTCATTAACACATTGAAAGACAACACACTGCTGCATGCCAGACCCCCTGATATCCACCCTTCTGAATCCTCTCTCCCACGAAAGGACAGAGTCCACCTGGCCAGACTGCGGTGCGGCCACCACCCAGCACTTCTAAGCTACCAGAAGAGGCTGGATGACCGCATTGTGAACAGCTGCCCAGGATGTAACACTTCACCCCATACCATACAACACATAATGGAAGACTGCATTATACACAACCATGCACGCAAACAACACAACATACACTCTATAAAGGATTTGTGGGAAAACCCAGTTTTGGCTGTGGCATTCCTTGGGGAGACGGGACTGCTCGGACAGACAGTCTAGGGAACGACAACAACAACTTTTCTAATATTTATAATTTTACTTTTTATTTGTTTGCCTATATCTATTATCTATTAATTTCAAGTTTAAGAAATTGACCATAGCGAGTTTGTACCCCTCTGTAAAATGCTTTTATATCCGTATTGAAGCATGTTTGGGTCCAATAATTCACTTTCAAAGTCGACACAACATTGTGATTTATATGTTTAAGCTTTAGTAGGAAAAGAACGTGACAGAAATGGCTTCAAAATATCGGCTGGTTACAGTAAGGGGCAGTAGAACAGGAGAGATTAAAAGCTTGTGCAGGGGTGGAAGGGTGGGGGCTGACGGCGACATGCGACATGATGCAGCTCTAGCGTGGCGAAAAATTCGCGATTCTTAAATCTCGTCGCGTTTATCCTCGCATAGCCTTAGGGCGTTATTGTAAATCCTCGTTATTTTGAAACAGATTCAATTTTGCGAAACTCCTAAGTCTAGTGTGATGTCGGGAATCGTTATGGCACGTGGGGTGTATAGACAAGAGTCAATATTTCGGGGAAAACGACGACGTCATCCAAAGTACACCAGGGAGCGATCCCAATTATGCAGTCAGGGAGGGGACACACACACACACACATACACACACACACACACACACACACACACACACACACACACACACAAATATATGCATTTATATACATATATATATATATATGTATACATATATATACATACAGTATATATATACATATATATACATATATATACATATATATACATATACATATATATACACATATATACATACATATATATATATATATATACATATATATACATATACATATATATATACATATATATATACATATACATATATATATACATATATATATACATATATATATATATACATATATATACATATATATATATACATATACACACACACACACATATATATATATATACATATACATATATATATATATATATATATATATATACCAGCGAAAAAAATACACGGGAGCGACGCGCGATTTCGCTCGGGAAAGCTCCAATATCGCTCTCGCAAATCCAATAGCGGGAGCGATCCCCCACAAAAAAATCGCTCCCGCGGCAAGATTCAACGTTTTTCATGCATTATCCATCATTTGGCAATACCTGAATCCCATCACCATTGATGAAAGGATCAGAGCAAACACAACTTACCCGTGATCAATCATTGCATTATCAATCGATATCATAAGTGCAACGCATCAATCAACTTCAATTTGTTGATGTACGTACGTATGTGTACGCGGTATAGCTGCTAGAGTTCAATGGCTTACCTAGCCTAGCTTCGTATCAGCTGCATGCGCGCGTATACTAGTACATGTTGACTAGACTCTACACGACTATCGTGCTACATAATGTCGCTAGTTGCGAATTGCATGGTACCTGTATGCAGGGAAGTTCATTGGTTGCATGCAGCTAGCTGCCCAATCAACGTGCTGACTACATGTACAATGTACCATACCCAATACCACATCACCGCATGCATACGTACACTGTACATATGCAAACTCGCTCGAGTCCTAGGAGGGAAACGGATATCCCATTTATAACCTCGTTCGCGTATTTATGAGAAAACAAAATAGAATCAAATGTTTGGTTAGTAATTGAAAGTAAATAAATTTAAGTATAAATATGAACATTTGATATATATTTAGTTCATAAATATGGATCTTTGGAGGGAGAATAAAAAATACAAAAATAAAAAATGGTTCGTTAGCTAGGTCTACGTTCGTACGTCACGTCCATGCCAAACTTTCGATGATCGTACATCATGGAGCGATTTCTAGTGAAGCGAGCGAAGATGAGTGAAGATGGTTTGCCCTCAGATTCAGTCTTTTCAGAATCGAGGGAGAGTGTTTTGACGGCAGGAACCGCTTCTGGACCAGCAAAGCCTAATTCAAACTCTACGGGCAAGGGCCAAGGAAAACGAAAACCAGTAAAGCATGAATCTACTATACGCTCGTGGAACCTAGATTGGCTTGAAGTGGATCGGGGCAGTGATGGTACTCTAACGGTGTATTGCAAGGCTTGTCGTGCATTCCCCCCCCCCCCAACCACTGCCAGTGGAAACAGAGGCGCTGTGTCTGCCGATCAGTTTCACCCCTCCCCCTCCCCCCAAAATTAAAGGCTGATTTGTTTAAAGAAATATATATTTTTCATGCACATGAGTAATGAGTTAGCCTTCCAATAGTTTGAAGGAAATCGAACCTGCAAAAACATGGCTCTGGAAGTATCAAAAATGGCTCTGGTAATTAAAAAAAAATGGCTCTGGTGAAATTTAGAAAAAAAAAAAAATGGCTCTGGAAAAAAATATTTTTTCCCTGATACACACACACACACACTTCAGCGAATGGACGGCTTGGATGACGTTCTGAAGAAAACTGAAGTCTGTGGATCCCAACGCAAAGAGAAGTGCCTAGTGTTTTTACAGGGTGGGGGGGAAATTGCTCGTGGAGTAGTGGGAAAGTAGGGAAAGAGGAAAAGGGGAGGGATTACTGAGGGAAATGGAAGGAAATGAGGAGGGAGTAGACTTGGCCCAGCCAGACAAGCGAAAGGTAAACAAAAGACTGAGTGATGATGAAATGTCTAATAAAAATGTAAAGATTAGAAGTATAGAGAGGAGCAATACAGTAGAAAGTGACGAGAATATGTTCCAGGGATTTAAAGAGGGTGGGGGGGACACAACCCCCCCCCCCCGACTGATAAGACTAGAGGAGAGAGTTGATAAGGTGATCGAGGACTTGGAACGTAAGTTAGGTAATGTTGACTCCATTTTCCAGAGAATTGAAAGGTTGGAACAACTAGAGAAGGCTAACAGAAACTTAACTGAAGAAATAGAGGACCTAAAAAGACAGTTAGGAAATGTAAAGGAGGAGAATGAGAAATTGAAGAAGAATAGTAATGAAAACAGAGAGAAAATAGCTAAAGAAGCTAAAAATTGGAGAACAACCCAAGAAGGGAATAAGGTTTCATTCACTGACATGGTCAAACAGCAATTGAAAGAACATAATGAAGACTCAGTTATTAAAGTGATGAGACAGAAGGAGAATATAGTAAGAGAATTAGCTGACAAAAAGAAATGTATAATTATATTAGGAATGGAAGAGAAACATAACCCAGATAGAACCGCAAGAATCAAGGAGGAAAATGAAAGAGTAAGCAGTTTATTAAAATTAGTCCAGGAAGATGAACCAGAAATTATAAAGGAAATTGAGGAAAAATTCAGACTCGGAAAATATAGTACAGATAAGACCAGACCAATTAAGATTAAATTCAGGTCACAAACAACGGCAGAGAAAATTCTATCCAAAACAGGGAAACTAGCAACAAATGATCAATATAAAAAGGTATGGATAAAAAGAGAAATGAATAAGGAGGAAAGAGAGGCAGAAAAGCAGAAAAGACTGGAAGCTAAGGCAAAAAACGAGGAAAGAACGGAGTCAGAGAAAGAGAGATTCTATTGGAGAGTAGTGAACATGAAAATAAAGCAGTTCGACATACTAAAGAAAAACATAAGGGAAACAGAGAACACAATGGAAGTGGCAGAAAACTAAGAGCGTCTTACACAAATATAGATGGATTGATAACAGGATTGAATGAACTGAATGATTATTTGAAAGAAAAAGAACCGGACATAATGGGAATTGTAGAAACAAAATTAAAAGGCCCACTACCACCACCCAACAGTGTAGGACATGATGCATACAATTATTGGATTAGAAACAGAGAGAAAAAACAAGGGGGTGGAGTTATGTTCCTGACTAAGAAGGATATAAACGTGAAAGGTGTCATATATGGAAAGAATACAGTAGAGATGATTATGATAGAAGTGGAAGACCGAGATAAGAGCAGAAAATTTGTGATCAATTATGTGCCTCCGAAAACAGCCTCATGGGAGGAGAGTGAACATAAAAGTATGTTAGAGGACACAAAGATAGCATTAACTAAAATAATGGAAGACGGAGGAAGAATAGTTATGATGGGCGACTTTAACTGCAAAGAAATCTGCTGGGAAGAAATGACAGTAAAGAGTGGTGATGACTCATGGGGGAAATGCTCTACTTGAGATGATTACTGACCATTCAATGACACAATGGATACAAGAGAACACTAGGTATAGAAATGAAGAAGAACCATCGAGGCTAGACTTAATAATTACATCTGAACCTAGAATAGTGGACAAGATTGAATATAAAACACCAATAGGTAAAAGTGACCACATATTGATTGAACTGGAACTTAATGAAGAAAAATATATGAAAAGAAATGAACAATATAGAAAAGGAAGAATGATGTATGAAAAAACAAACTTTGATAAAATAAGAGAATTCTTCCAACAAGAAAACTGGGAAGAAATATACAAAGAAGAAACATCAGTGGAAGAGAAATGGAATATTTTGACAAAAATTTACAAAAAAGGAGTGGAAAAGTATGTCCCAAGACAAAAACAAGAAAAAGAATATGTAAAATGCTGGTACAACAAAAGTTGTAGGGAGTTAAAAGACAAAAGAGACAAAGCCTGGACCAGATGGAAAAAAGACAGAAGACCTGAAAAATGGAAAATATATACTGGTTATAGAAATGAATATGTACAAAAATGCAGAGAGGAAAAAAGAAAATATGAAAAAGATGTTATAGAAAAGTGTAAAGATCAACCAAAACTATTCTACAGATTTGTAAACAATAAACTGAAAAACAAACAAGACTTGGAGAAATTAAGACAAGGAGGAGTTGAATACACTGAGGAAATGGAAATGGCAGAAATTATGAACAAACATTTTAAATCAGTGTTTACAAGGGAAAATATACAACCTGAAGAGATTGAGTGGAAAGAAAAAGTCCCCCCTATGGAAGAAATAGAAGTAACAAAGAATGAAATATTGACACACTTGGGTAATTTTGATGTCAGAAAATCGCATGGGCCAGATGAAATAGCAAACTGGATTCTGAAAGAATGCAGGAATGAACTGGCAGACAAAATACATAGTATAATAAGCAGTTCCTTAAAAGAAGGAAAAGTTCCAGAAGATTGGAAAAAAGCAAATATAGTACCTATATATAAAGGAGGAAATAAAGAAGAACCTACCAACTATAGACCAGTCTCTCTAACAAGTACAATAGCAAAAATTTGTGAAAGAATTATCAAAAGTAGATGGTTAAAATATTTAGAAAAAAAAAACAACATACTAAATCCAAGGCAATTTGGATTCAGACAAGGACGATCATGCGTCACCAATTTAATATGTTTCTATTCAAGGCTAATAGATATAATACAAGAAAGAGATGGATGGGCTGATTGTGCATTTCTAGACCTAAAAAAAGCTTTTGACAAAGTACCACATAAGAAGTTGCTTAAGAAATTAGAATATGAAGGAGGAATACAAGGTAAATTGCTAAATTGGATGGAAGACTTTTTGCAAGAAAGAAAAATGAGAGTAGTGATAAGAGACCAGCACTCAAAATGGAATGAAGTAATAAGCGGTGTCCCGCAGGGAACAGTTCTGGCCCCAATAATGTTTGCTATATATATTAATGATATGGATGAAGGAATTGAAAGCTATATGAGCTTCTTTGCAGATGATGCAAAACTACTGAAAAGAGTGAAAACTGAAGAAGATTGTGAATCACTACAGAGAGATCTAAATAAAGTACAAGAATGGAGTAGGAAGTGGGAGATGGAGTTCAATACAAAAAAGTGTAGTATAATGGAATTTGGAAAAAGCAAAAACAGAATAACAGGATCATATAATTTGGGAGAAGAAGGAATAAAAAAAGTAGAAAATGAAAAGGACCTGGGAGTCATTGTTATGAATAATATGTCACCTGAGAAACATATGAATAAGATTTTTGGAGAAACTTATAATTTAATAAGAACAATCAAAGTGGCATTTACATACCTGGATGAAGAAATGGTGAGGAAAATCCTAATCACCCTGATAAGACCAAGATTGGAATATGCAGCAACGATATGGTCACCAAGTACAAAAAAATGTATAAAAAAACTTGAAAGAATACAAAGAGCAATTACAAAATTGGCACCAACACTCTCAAAACTATCATATGAAGAGAGACTAGCAAAAACTTAAACTACAGACACTAGAGCTAAGAAGAGAGAGAGGAGATTTGATAGCTATTTACAGAATCATATAGAAATTACTGATAGAGAGAATCTGATAAAATGGGATGATAGAAATACAAGAGGACACGGAAAGAAAATAAAAAAAGACAGCTATAGAAGAGATTTGAAAAAGAACAGCTTTCCTCACAGAGTAATAGACAGTTGGAACAAGTTAGATGAGAAAGTGGTGTGTGCAAAAACAATACATGAATTTAAAAATAGTTTAGATAAAATGAGATATGAGGACGGGACACCACGAGCATAGCTCCCCTTCCCGTAAAATACATCTAGGTACAACTAGGTAAATACACACACACACACATGTATATATATATGTATATATATATATATATATATATGTATATACCATATATAAATATATATATATATATATATATAATATATATATATATATATATATATATACATATAATATATACATATATATATAATACATATATATATACACATATATATACATATATATATATATATATATATATATATATATATACATATATATACATATATATGTATACATATATATAACATATATATACACATATATATACACATATATATACATATATTTATATAAAATATATATATACATATATATATATAAATATAATATATATATATATATATATATATATATATACATATATATATATATATATATATATATATATTGTATATATATATATATATATATATATGTATGAATCAGGGACATGGGGGGACCATAAACAGAGGAAAGTCTGGTGGGTGGGGTATTACTCCCAAAATTCGACAGGTATGCAAGCCTGTATTCCCGTCAAGACCTAACCTTATAACGTAACACATAGCGAAGCTGTATGTTATGCACTGTGCATACATAAATGTGCAACAGATGAAGAGTGAAAGAGAGGGGTCTTCTCTGTTGCGAAATTAATTTAATATTGTGGTTTCATGTGCATTCTGACAATGTTCCAGCCCCTCAGAAAGACGCACAGGGTGTAAGGGTATGGGTCTATGGTTTTCACATGTGAGAATATTATTTTTCTTATAAATAATTTTGTGATATGTCTCATACATTATACTTTTACTGTATAATCCTTCTCGAGGTACATTATTTTCCTCTAAATACATTGATCTAGCAGTACCCAGTGAAGGGACCTGTAGTGTGTGTGTGGGGGGGGGGGGTATTGGTGGGATAGTTACCAGAAAATGTGGAAGTTAAAAACAAAAAAAAATCCAGATTGAGGGGCGGTTATCCCCCGCCGCTACATTATAATTCAAAATTGGAAAAGTAGCCTTTGGAGAGAGAAGAGACCTTTGCGAACCGACAAGAATGGAGGAAAATCGTTCATCGGGACTCAGTGGCTGGCAGGCACTAGCCTACCAGGCGTCTGGTGAGAAGGTGAGAAGAAGAAGCCTTTGGGCACCCTTTGCATTGATATACTTATGTTTATGAGAATTGTTTGAGACAAAGTATGGGAATTGCCCTTTCAACAACGACAGCTGCATAATACATAGATTCATGAAAGTTGCTGAGACTTTTTTTTGGGGGGGGGGGTGGAATGTCACTCCCGCGGGTTTTGATTGAGCCCGTGTGACGATACTTCTTGCAGACATCAAATTTTGTTCTTACAATCGAGGACAGTAATGTGATCGATTCGTCTCGAGTATGTTAATCTTTTATGTAGCAAAGGTGAAGCAAACCCTCCTTTATTCATGCAGCAAGGGTGAAACAAACCCTCCTGGGAGGGCTCACATGAAAAAAAGCGTATATTCAAGACACGGTTACCAAGAATGGCTACTCATTCAATTATTAGCTAGCAGAGTCGCCGTCTTGTACATTAACTTTTGTTGTCGTCATATGTTTTTATTCATTTAGGTGACGCCTTTTACTGCCTAGAATATCAAATTCACTTTGATGAAAAGGAAGAAAGAATAAACTTCCATACTATAAATTTAAGGGCTTGGTATGATGCTCCAGTACAAGAACAGGCCTTGTTTGTTCAGTGCATAAGAGTGATATTCCATAGAGTTTCGTCCTGAATCTCTATATCGAACGTTGACCTGAGTCCGTTTCTTTATAGGCAAAGTCTGTCGCAGAGCGGTCAGGATGGAAGAGGGAGGGGAGGAGGGAGGGGGGGGAGGAGGGAGGGAGGGAGGGGAGGAGGGAGGGAGGGGAGGGGAAGGGAGGGAGTGGGCGAGTCAGCAGGGAGTGCCCGGAAGCCTCCGAGTGCTTTTTGTCGAGGCTTTTAGTGTGGTTGGAATTCATCCAGTTTCATATTACACGATTAAAAAAGTAAAAAAAAAGTTGCATACTTAATGTAAGTCCGATCAACACAGGTAAGAGCGTCTCTGGAGTGAGTCCTCGTAGGAAACTCACAGACACAGACAGACAGACAGACAGACACACACACGCACACACACGCACACACACACACACACACTTTCAACGAACGGACGGCTTGACGAACGCTCTGAAGAAAAGTGCAGATTGTGGATACCAACGCAAAGAGAAGTGCCTTTTTGTATTTGCAGGGGGGGGGGGAATTGCTCGTGAGGTAGTGGGAAAGTAAGGAAAGAGGAGAGGGGGAGGGATTACTGGGGAAATGGAAGGTAATGAGGAGGTGGAGGAAATGGCCCTGACGGGCCGCCGGGTAGACAAAAGACCCCAAGACGAGTTGGATGATAACATGTCTAATAGGAATGTGAAGATTAGAGGTATAGATAGGAGCAATATAGCAGAAAGTGATGAGAATATTTTCAAGGGATTTAAAGAGAGTGGGGGGGACTCAAACCCCCCCCGACTGACAAGACTAGAGATGAAGGTTGATAAGGTGATCGAGGACTTGGAGAGTAGGTTAGGTCATATGAACACCATTTTAAAAAGGGTTGAAAGATTGGAAGAACTGGAAAAGGCGAATAAAAACTTAACTGATGAAATAGAAGAACTAAAAAGACAGTTAAGAGAGGTAAAGGGGGAGAATGAGGAATTGAAGAAGAATAGTAAAGAAAACAGAGAAACAATAGCTAAAGAAAGTAAAAATTGGAAGCAAACCCAAGAAGGAAATAAGATTTCATTCACTGACATAGTCAAACAGCAATTGAAAGAACATACTGAAGACTCAGTTATTAAAGTGATGAGACAAAAGGAGAATATAGTAAGGGATTTAGCAGACAAGAAGAAATGTATAATTATATTAGGAATGGAAGAGAAACACAACACAGATAGAACCACAAGAATCAAAGAGGAAAATGAAAAAGTAAGCCAATTACTAGAATCAGTTCAGGAAGATGAACCAGGAATTATGAAACAAATCGAAGAGAAATTTAGACTCGGAAAGTATAGCACAGACAAGACCAGACCGATTAAGATTAAATTCAAGTCACAAACAACGGCAGAGAATATCTTATCCAAAACAGGGAAACTAGCAACAAGTGAACAACACAAAAAGATATGGATAAAAAGAGAAATGAATAAAGAGGAAAGAGAGGAAGAAAAGCAGAAAAGACTGGAAGCTAAGACAAAAAACGAGAACAGAACGGAGTCAGAGAAAGAGAGATTCTATTGGAGAGTAGTGAACATGAAACTAAGGAAGTTCGACATACAAAAGAAAAACATAAGGGAAACAGAGAACACAATGGAAGTGGCAGAAAACTAAGAGTGTCTTACACAAATATAGATGGATTAATAACAGGATTGAATGAGCTGAATGATTATTTGAAAGAAAAAGAACCGGACATAATGGGAATTGTAGAAACAAAATTAAAAGGCCCACTACCACCCAACAGTGTAGGACATGATGCATACAATTATTGGATTAGAAACAGAGAGAAAAAGCAAGGGGGTGGAGTTATGTTCCTGACTAAGAAGGATATAAACGTGAAAGGTGTCATATATGGAAAGAATACAGTAGAGATGATTATGATAGAAGTGGAAGACAGAGATAAGAAGAGCAGAAAATTTGTGATCAATTATGTGCCTCCGAAAACAGCCTCATGGGAGGAGAGTGAATATAAAAGTATGTTAGAGGACACAAAGATAGCATTAACTAAAATAATGGAAGACGGAGGAAGAATAGTTATGATGGGCGACTTTAATTGCAAAGAAATCTGCTGGGAAGAAATGACAGCAAAGAGTGGTGATGACTCATGGGGAAATGCTCTACTTGAGATGATTACTGACCATTCAATGACACAATGGATACAAGAGAACACTAGGTATAGAAATGAAGAAGAACCATCGAGGCTAGACTTAATAATTACATCTGAACCTAGAATAGTGGACAAGATTGAATATAAAACACCAATAGGTAAAAGTGACCACATATTGATTGAACTGGAACTTAATGAAGAAAAATATATGAAAAGAAATGAACAATATAGAAAAGGAAGAATGATGTATGAAAAAACAAACTTTGATAAAATAAGAGAATTCTTCCAACAAGAAAACTGGGAAGAAATATACAAAGAAGAAACATCAGTGGAAGAGAAATGGAATATTTTGACAAAAATTTACAAAAAAGGAGTGGAAAAGTATGTCCCAAGACAAAAACAAGAAAAAGAATATGTAAAATGCTGGTACAACAAAAGTTGTAGGGAGTTAAAAGACAAAAGAGACAAAGCCTGGACCAGATGGAAAAAAGACAGAAGACCTGAAAAATGGAAAATATATACTGGTTATAGAAATGAATATGTACAAAAGTGCAGAGAGAAAAAAAGAAAATATGAAAAAGATGTTATAGAAAACTGTAAAGATCAACCAAAACTATTCTACAGATTTGTAAACAATAAACTGAAAAACAAACAAGACTTGGAGAAATTGAGACAAGGAGGAGTTGAATACACTGAGGAAATGGAAATGGCAGAAATTATGAACAAACATTTTAAATCAGTGTTTACAAGGGAAAATATACAACCTGAAGAGATTGAGTGGAAAGAAAAAGTCCCCCCTATGGAAGAAATAGAAGTAACAAAGAATGAAATATTGACACACTTGGGTAATTTTGATGTCAGAAAATCGCATGGGCCAGATGAAATAGCAAACTGGATTCTGAAAGAATGCAGGAATGAACTGGCAGACAAAATACATAGCATAATAAGCAGTTCCTTAAAAGAAGGAAAAGTTCCAGAAGATTGGAAAAAAGCAAATATAGTACCTATATATAAAGGAGGAAATAAAGAAGAACCTACCAATTATAGACCAGTCTCTCTAACAAGTACAATAGCAAAAATTTGTGAAAGAATTATCAAAAGTAGATGGGTAAAATACTTGGAAAAAAACAACGTACTAAATCCAAGGCAATTTGGATTCAGACAAGGACGGTCATGCGTCACCAATTTAATATGTTTCTATTCAAGGCTAATAGATATAATACAAGAAAGAGATGGATGGGCTGATTGTGCATTTCTAGACCTAAAAAAAGCTTTTGACAAAGTACCACATAAGAAGTTGCTTAAGAAATTAGAATATGAAGGAGGAATACAAGGTAAATTGCTAAATTGGATGGAAGACTTTTTGCAAGAAAGAAAAATGAGAGTAGTGATAAGAGATCAGCACTCAAAATGGAATGAAGTAATAAGCGGTGTCCCGCAGGGAACAGTTCTGGCCCCAATAATGTTTGCTATATATATTAATGATATGGATGAAGGAATTGAAAGCTATATGAGCTTCTTTGCAGATGATGCAAAACTACTGAAAAGAGTGAAAACTGAAGAAGATTGTGAATCACTACAGAGGGATCTAAATAAAGTACAAGAATGGAGTAGGAAGTGGGAGATGGAGTTCAATACAAAAAAGTGTAGTATAATGGAATTTGGAAAAAGCAAAAACAGAATAGCAGGATCATATAATTTGGGAGAAGAAGGAATAAAAAAAGTAGAAAATGAGAAGGACCTGGGAGTCATTGTTATGAATAATATGTCACCTGAGAAACATATAAATAAGATTTTTGGAGAAACTTATAATTTAATAAGAACAATCAAAGTGGCATTTACATACCTGGATGAAGAAATGGTGAGGAAAATCCTAATCACCCTGATAAGACCAAGATTGGAATATGCAGCAACGATATGGTCACCAAGTACAAAAAAATGTATAAAAAAACTTGAAAGGATACAAAGAGCAATTACAAAACTGGCACCAACACTCTCAAAACTATCATATGAAGAGAGACTACAAAAACTTAAACTACAGACACTAGAGCAAAGAAGAGAGAGAGGAGATTTGATAGCTATTTACAGAATCATGAAAGGCATAGAAATTACTGATAGAGAGAATCTGATAAAATGGGATGACAGAAATACAAGAGGACACGGAAAGAAAATAAAAAAAGACAGCTATAGAAGATATTTTAAAAAGAACAGCTTTCCTCACAGAGCAATAGACAGTTGGAACAAGTTAGATGAGAAAGTGGTGTGTGCAAAAACAATACATGAATTTAAAAATAGTTTAGATAAAATGAGATATGAAGACGGGACCCCACGAGCATAGCTCCCCTTCCCGTAAAATACAACTAGGTAAATACAACTAGGTAAATACACACACACACACACACACACACGGCTCGGTGGCGGATTGGTAAAGCACTGGCCTCACAAGCCAGAGAACCGGGGTTCGATTCCCCGGTCGGGCGGAGATAAGTTGGGTTTGTCTCCTTTCACGTGTAGCCCCTGTTCACCTAGCAGCGAGTAGGTACGGGACGTTAGTCAAGGAGTTGTGACCTTGCTGTCCCGGTGTGTGGTGTGTGAGTGGTCTCAGACCTACCCAGAGATCGGCTAATAAGGAGCTCTGAGCTCACTGCCGTAGGGTGGTGTCTGGCTGTCTCGACAGAGACTGCAGCAGATCCGAGGTGAACACACACACACACACACACACACACACACGCACACACACGTGCACGCGCGCACACACACAAATACTAATCGCACTGATAAGGTCAAAACTGGAGTACGCAACATGATGGACACCCAGTATTAAAAAGAATATAACGAAAATTGAAAGAATCCAAAGAGCCATTACGAAGATGGCCCCAACACGTTTAATAATGCCATATGAAGAGAGCTTGTCAAAGTTGGAATTACTAACTCTGGAACAAAGAGAAAGAGGTGAACTATTGATTATCTATAGAATCATGAGAATAGAAGTCCTTGATAGAAAAGACTTACTAAATCGGGCTAAGGGAAATACAAGAGGACATTAAAAGAAACTCAAAAAAGAAAGTTGTAGAAGGGACCTGCAAAAGAACAGTGGGTGTCTGGAACAAACTGGACGAAACAATAGTGTGTTCAAAAACCATACATCAATTTAAGAGCAAACTAGATACTGCGAGATACAAAGACGGTACATCACGAGCGTAGCCTCCCTTCCCTAAGATACAACTAGGTAAACACACACACACACACACAGACACACACACACACACACACATACACACTTTTGTCGGATGGACGGCGAGGATTAGAATTCTGAAGAAAAAGTGAAATTTTCGTGGACCTCAACGCAAAGGAAGTGCCTATTGTATTTACAGGGAAGGGGATAGCTCGTGGTGTCGTGGGAAAGTGAGGAAAAAGGAGAAGGGGAGGGATTACTGAGGGAAATGGAAGGAAATGAGGAAGGGGAAGACTTGGTCCAAGAGGCCAGACGTCTTGTACACAAATGGAGGACCGATGATTTTGGTGATGGGTTTAACAAAAATGTAAAGGTTAGAAATATAGATAAGAGCAACACAATGGAAGGTGAGGATAATAATTTCCAGGGATTTGATGATGGTCGGAGGGATACCAACCTCCCCCGATTGACAAGACTAAAGGAGAAACTTGATAAGATGATCGAACACTGGGAAAACAGGTTCGGTAACGTAACCAACATTGCGCAGAGAGTGAAAAATTGGAAGAACTAGAGAAGGCGAACAAAAATTTAACTTATGAAATAGAAGAATTAAAAAGACAGTTAAAAGAAGTAAAAGAGGAGAATGAGGAATTAAAGAGGAATAATAAAGACAACAAAGAGGCCATAGCAAAAGAAGCACAGGGTTGAAAAAAATCCAGGAAAGCAGTAAAGTTGCATTTACTGACATAATTAAACAGCAAATGGAAGAACAAACTGAAGACTCAGTTATCAAAGTGATGAGACAGAAGAATATAGTAAGAGACTTAGCAGATAAAAAGAAATGTATAATTATATTAGGAATGGAATAGAAACATAACCTAGATAGAACTTCAAGAATCAGTGAGGAAAAAGAAAAAGGAAGCAGTTTACTAGAATTAGTTCAGGAAGATGAACCTGAAATAATGAAACAAATTGAAGAGATGTTTAGGCTCAGAAAATATAGTACAGATAAGACCAGACCAATTAAGGTTAAATTCAGGTCACAAACAACAGCAGAGAATATCTTAGCAAAAACAGGGAAGCTAGCAGACAGTGAACAATATAAAAAGGTATGGATAAAAAGAGAAATGAATAAAGAGGAAAGAAAGAAAAAAAAAAAAGAAAAAAAAGAAAAAGAGACCAGAACGGAGTCAGAAAAAGAAGAATTCTACTGGAGAGTAGTGAATATGAAGTTGAGGAAATGGACCATAACAGAGAGAAACAAAAAAGAAACAGAGAATACAATGGAAATAACAGAAAGTTAAGAGTGTCCTACACAAATATAGATGGATTAATAACAAGACTGAATGAACTGAACGAGTATCTGAAGGAAAAAAAACCGGGCATAATGGGAATTGTAGAGACAAAATTTAAAGGTCCACTACCACCCAACAGCATAGGACACAATGCATTTAATTATTGGATTAGAAACAAAGAGATAAAACAAGGGGGTGGAGTTATGTTCCTGACTAAGAAGGATATAAACGTGAAGAGTGTCACATATGGAAAGAACAGAGTAGAGATGATTATGATAGAAGTAGAAGACAGAGATAAGAAGAGCAGAAAGTTTGTAATAAACTACGTGCCCCCAAAAACAGCCTCGTGGGAAGAGAGTGAACATAAAAATATGTTAGATGACACAAGAATAACATTAAACAAGATAATTGAAGATGGAGGAAGAATAGTTATGATGGGCGTTTTTAATTGCAAAGAAATCTGCTGCGAAGAGATGACCGTAAAGGGTGAAGAAGACTCATGGGGAAATGTTCCACTTGAGATGATTATTGACCACACAATGACACAATGGATTCAAGAGAACACTAGGTATAGAAATGAAGAACCATCGAGACTAGACCTAATCACATCAGAACCTGAAATAGTGGAAAAGATAGAATACCAGGCACCAATAAGTAAAAGTGACCACATATTGATTGAACTAGAACTAAATGAGAAAAAATACATGAAAAGAAATGAACAATATAGAAAAGGAAGAATGATGTATGAAAAAACAAATTTTGATCAAATAAGAGAATTCTTTCAAAAAGCTGAATGGGAAAGAATACACGAAGAAGATACAACAGTAGAAGATAAATGGAATATTTTGACAAAAAATTATAAAAAAGGAGTGGAAAAATATGTCCCAAGACAAAAACAAGAAAAAGAATATGTAAAGTGCTGGTACAACAAAAGTTGTAGGGAGTTAAAAGACAAAAGAGACAAAGCTTGGACCAAATGGAAGAAATATATAAGACCTGAAAAATGGAAAATATATACTTGTTATAGAAATGAATATGTACAAGCGTGCAGAGAGGAAAAGAGAAAATATGAAAAAGATGTCATAGAAAAATGTAAAGATCAACCAAAACTATTCTACAGATTTGTAAACAACAAACAAGATTTGGAGAAATTAAGACAAGGAGGAGTTGAATACACAGAGGAAATAGAAATGGCAGAAATTATGAACAAGCATTTTAAATCAGTGTTTACAAGGGAGAATATACAACCGGAAGAGATCGAATGGAAAGAGAAAGTCCCCCTTATGAAAGAAATAGAAGTAACAAAGAATGAAATAATGAAACACTTGAGTAATCTTGATGTTAGAAAATCGCATGGACCAGATGAAATAGCAAACTGGATTTTGAAAGAATGCAGAAATGAACTGGCAGACAAAATACATAGCATAATAAATAGTTCCTTGAAAGAAGGAAAAGTTCCAGAAGATTGGAAAAAAGCAAATATAGTACCTATATATAAAGGAGGAAATAAAGAAGACCCTACCAACTATAGACCAGTCTCTCTAACAAGTACAATAGCAAAAATTTGTGAAAGAATTATCAAAAGTAAATGGGTAAAATATTTAGAAAAAACAAAACAAAACAGCGTGCTAAATCCAAGGCAATTCCGATTCAGACAAGGACGATCATGCGTCACTAATCTAATATGTTTCTATTCAAGGCTAATAGATATAATACAAGAAAGATGGATGGGCTGATTGTGCATTTCTAGACCTAAAAAAAGCTTTTTACAAAATACCACATAAGAAGTTGCTTAAGAAATTAGAAACTAAAGGAGGAATACAGGGCAAACTGCTTAAATGGATGGAAGACTTTTTGCAAGAAAGAAAAATGAGAGTAGTGATAAGAGACACTCAAAATGGGATGACGTAATAAGTGGTGTTCCACAAGGAACAGTTCTGGCCCCAATAATGTTTGCTATATATATTAATGATATGGATGAAGAAATTGAAAATTATATGAGCTTCTTTGCAGATGATGCAAAACTATTAAAAAAAGTGAACACGGAAGAAGATTGTGAGTCACTACAAAGTACATACATACATATACCAAGGCTTTTTCCCCCTTCCAAGGGAGGTAGCCAAAAAGGGAAAGGCATAAAAACACTCCCACCCATTTCATCCCTAAATACACTCCACACCCCTCACACCCTTCCTCTCATCTGAGCACCTCCTGGATGACGGGTCATCCCTGCACCCTGCCCACCGCCCTGGGTCAGAAGCAGTGTCGCAGGACACAGCACATCCACAGCAAGGCCGCTTCATTTAATCGGCGACCCCCCCTCTCCGTCCCCCCTTGCATATAAGGAGAGGACGGGGAGAAATCCCTTCGGGCTGCGTCAAAACTCACTCACACACACTACCCCACCCCCCACCCCCCCGCCCATTTCTCCCCATGCAGTCACAACATCATCCATATACAACCATTCTCCACTCACCTCTGTCTTCCGTCCTCTCCCTTCCTTCCTCAACAGACATTCCCCTCTTCCCCAAAGCCCCCTTCACCCCATCCATCCACCTCATCCTAGGACGTCCCCTCATGTTCACTCCCTCCACATCTGCCTTCCATGCCTCTTTTACTAGTCTTTCTTCACTCATTCTTTCCATGTGTCCAAACCATCCTAATATTCTTTCATCAACCCTCTCTCCCAAATCCTTTTTCACCCCTGTTCTCCTCCTCCCCTCCTCATCTCTCACTCTATCCAACTTTGTAACCCCAACCATACTTCTCAGACACCTCATCTCAAACACATTCAAACTCCTTCTCTCTTCTTCTCTTATGTTCCACGTTTCTGCCCCATACAGTGCTATTGGCACAATCACTCCTTCATACAGTCTCCTCTTCGCATCCATTCCCAAATGTCTATTTCTCATTGTGATCTAAAGTATGGGAATGGAGTAGGAAGTGGGAGATGGAGTTCAATACTAAAAAGTGTAGTATAATGGAATTTGGAAAAAGCAAAAACAGAATAACAGGATCATATAAATTGGGAGAAGAAGAAATAAAAAAAGTAGAAAATGAGAAGGACCTGGGAGTCATTGTTATGAATAATATGTCACCTGAGAAACATATAAATAAGATTTTTGGAGAAACTTATAATTTAATAAGAACAATCAAAGTGGCATTTACATACCTGAATAAAGAAATGTGAAGAAAATTCTAATCACTCTGATAAGACCAAGATTGGAATATGCAGCAACGATATGGTCACCAAGTACAAAAAAATATATAAAAAAAAAAAACTTGAAAGAATACAAAGAGCAATTACAAAATTGGCACCAACACTCTCAGAACTATCATATGAAGAGAGACTAGCAAAACTTGAACTACAGACACTAGAGCAAAGAAGAGAGAGAGGAGATTTGATAGCTATTTACATAATCATGAAAGGCATAGAAATTATTGATAGAGAGAATCTGATAAAATGGGATGATAGAAATACTCGTACAAGAGGGCACGGAAAGAAAATCAAGACAGCTATAGAAGAGATCTGAAAAAGAACAGCTTTCCTCACAGAGTAATAGACAGTTGGAACAAGTTAGATGAGAAAGTGGTGTGTGCAAAAACAATACATGAATTTAAGAATAGTTTAGATAAAATGAGATATGAAGACGGGACACCACGAGCATAGCTCCCCTTCCCGTAAAATACAACTAGGTAAATACACACACGTCGGTCGGGGTGGCAGCGAAGTTTGGACTCCGGTGATATCTACAAATTTCGAGGATCACAACAAGGAAGTACCTGTGTTGTATTAATAGGGAAGGGGAAAGCTCGTGGTGTAGTGGGAAGGTGAAGAAAAAGGAGAAGGGGAGGGATTACTGAGGAAAATGGAAGGAAATGAGGAAGGGGAAGATTGGGTCCAGGAAGTCAGACGGCATGTCAACAAAAGACGGCCAGACGACAATGGTGAAGTCGAAGAGATTAATAAAAATGTAAAAAATATAAATATAGATAAGAGCAGCGCAATAAAAGATGAAGATAACTATTTCCATAGATTTGATGAGGGAGGAAATGGCAACCTCCCCGACTAGTAAATCTAGAAGAGAAACTAAAAGAAATGAATGAAAATTGGGAAGTTAGGTTTAACCAATTAAAGTCTATTAAAGACTCAAAGAGTTGATAAACTGGAAGAACTAAAGAAGGGGAATCAAAACCTTAATAAAGAAATAGAAGAATTAAAAAGACAGTTAAGAGAAGTAAAGGATGAGAATGAGGAATTGAAGAGGAGTAATAAAGAGAATAAAGAATCCATAGCAAAAGAGGTAAGCGGTTGAAAAAAAAGTACAAGAGAATAATAAAATGGAATTGAGAGGTATAATGGAACAGCAGATGAAAGAACAAACTAAGGACACAGTTATCAAAGTGATGAGGGAGAAGGAGAATATAGTAGGAGACTTAGCGGATAAAAAAAAAGTATAATTATATTAGGGATGGAAGAGAAGTATAATCTAAATAAGACCACAAGAATAAAGCAAGAAAAGGAAAAAATAAATAAGATATTAGAAGTAGTTCAAGAGGATGAATCAGAAACGGGGAAAGAAATAGAAGAAATATATAGACTATGGAAATACAATACAGATAAGACCAGGCCAATTAAGGTTAAATTCAGGTCACAAACGACAGCAGAGAATATCTTAGCAAAAACAGGGAAACTAGCAGACAGTGAGCAATATAAACAGGTATGGATAAAAAGAGAAATGAATTAAGAGGAAAGAGAGGAAAAAACAAAAAGACTAGAAGCTAAGGAAAAGAACAAGGAAAGAACAGAGACAGAAAAAGATAAATTCTATTAGAGAGTAGTGAATATGAAAGTGAGGAAATGGTTCATAGAAGAGAAAAACAGAAGGGAAACAGAAAACACGATGGAAGTAGCAGAAAATTAAAAGTGTCTTACACAAATATAGATGGCTTAATAACAGGCTTGAACGAACTGAATGATTATCTGAAGGAAAAAGAACCGGGCATAATGGGAATTGTAGAGACAAAATTGAAAGGTCCACTACCACCCAACCGTGTAGGACATGGTACATATAATTATTGGATTAGAAACAGAGAGGTAAAACAAGGGGGTGGAGTTATGTTCCTGACAAAGAAGGATATAAATGTGAGGAATATCACATATGGAAAGAATAGAGTAGAGATGATTATGATGGAAGTGAAAGACAAGGATGGGAAGAGCAGGAAGTTTGTAGTAAATTATGTGCCTCCTAAAACGCTTCATGGGAAGAGAAAGAACACAAAAATATGTTAGAAGACACAAGGATAACACTAAATAAGATAATGGAAGATGGAGGAAGAATAGTTATAATGGGTGACTTTAATTGTAAAGAAATCTACTGGGAAGAGATGACAGTGAAGGGTGGAGACGACCTATGGGGAAATGTACTACTTGATATTATTATAGAACACACAATGACGCAATGGATACAAGAGAACACTAGGTATAGAAATGAGGAAGAACCATCGAGACTGGACCTAATAATAACATCAGAACCTGAAATAGTGGGAAAGATTGAATATAAGACACCAATAAGTAAAAGTGACCACATATTGGTTGAACTGGAACTAAATGAGGAAAATATATGAAGAAAATGAACAATATAGAAAGGGAAGAGTGATGTATGAAAAAACAAATTTTGATCAAATAAGAGAATTCTTTCAAAAAGCTGACTGGGAAAGAATACACAAGGAGGAAACCACAGAAGATAAATGGAATATTTTGACAAAAAATTAAAAAGGAGTGGAAAAGACAAAAGCAAGAAAAAGAATATGTAAAGTGCTAGTACAACAAAAGATGTAGGAAGTTAAAAGACAAAAGGGATAAAGCTTGGATGAAATGGAAAAAAGACAAAAGACCTGAAAAATGGAAAATAAATACTAGTTATGGAAATGAATATGTACAAGTGTGCAGAGAAGAAAAGAGAAAATATGAAAAAGATGTCATAGAAAAATGTAAAGATCAACTAAAACTATTTTATAGATTTGTAAACAACAAACTGAAAAACAAACAAGAATTAGAGAAATTAAGACAAGGAGTTGAATACACATAGGAAATAGAAATGACAGAAATTATGAACAAGCATTTTAAGTCGGTGTTTACAAGGGAGAATATACAGCCTAGAGATATCGAATGGGAGGAGAAAGTCCCCCCATATGAAAGAGATAGAAGTATCAAGGAATTAAATAATGAAACACTTGAGAAATCTCGATGTCAGAAAATCGCATGGACCAGATGAAATGGCAAACTGGATTTTGAGAGAATGCAGGAATGAACTAACAGACAAAATATATAGTCTAATAAACAATTCATTGAAAGAAGGAAAAGTTCCAGAAGATTGGAAAAGAGCAAATATAGTACCAATATATAAAGGGGGAAACAAGGAAGACCCTACTAACTATAGACCGGTCTCTCTTACAAGTACGATAGCTAAAATTTGTGAATGAATTATCAAAAGTAGATGGGTAAGGCATTTGGAAAAAATACTAAATCCAAGGCAATTTGGATTTAGACAAGGACGATCATGCGTCACAAACTTAATGCGTTTCTATTCAAGGCTAATATATGTAATACAAGAAAGAGATGGATGGGCTGTTTGTGCATTTCTAGACCTGAAAAAAGCTTCTGATAAGGTACCACATAAGAAGCTGCTTAAGAAATTAGAAACTGCAGGAGGAATACAGGACAAACTGCTGAAATGGATGGAAGACTTCTTGCATGAAAGAAAAATGAGAGTGGTAATAAGAGACAAACACTCTAATTGGGATGACGTAATAAGTGGTGTTCCACAAGGAACAGTTCTGGCCCCAATAATGTTTCCTATATATATTAATGATATGGATACAGGAATTGAAAGTTATATGAGCTTCTTTGCGAATGGTGCAAAATTGTCGAAGAAATGAACACTGAAGAAGATTGTGAGTCACTACAGAGTGATCTCAATAAAGTATGGGAATGGAGTAGGAAGTGGGAGATGAAATTCAATATTAAGAAGTGTAGTATAATGGAATTTGGAAAAAGCAAAAAAAGAATAATAGGATCATATAAATTGGGAGAAGAAGAAATGAAAGTGGAAAATGAGAAGGACCTGGGAGTCATTATTATGAATAATATGTCACCTGAGAAACATATAAAAAATAGAGAAACTTATAATTTAACAAGAACAATCAAAGTGGCATTTAAATACCTGAATGAAGAAATGGTGAAGAAAATACTAGTCACTTTGATAAGACCAAGATTGGAATATGCAGCGACGACGTGGTCACCAAGTACAAAAAAATGTATAAAAAAAAACTTGAAAGAATACAAAGAGCAATTACAAAATTGGCACCAACACTCTCAGAACTATCATATGAAGAGAGACTAGCAAAACTTGAGCTACAGACATAAGAGCAAAGAAGAGAGAGAGGAGACTTGATAACTATTTATAGAATCATGAAAGGCATAGAAACTATTGATAGAGAGGATCTAATAAAATGGGATAGTAGAAATACAAGAGAACACGGAAAGAAAATCAAGAAAGACAGTTATAGAAGAGATCTGAAAAAGAACAGCTTTCCTCACAGAGTAATAGACATTTGGAACAAGTTAGATGAGAAAGTGGTGTGTGCAAAAACAATACATGAATTTAAAAACAGTCTAGATAAAATGAGATATGAAGACGGGACACCACGAGCATAGCTCCCCTTCCCGTAAAATACAACTAGGTACATACACACAAAACGCATACATGTATAAAGGGCGTGAGATAATACATTTTTCCATACAAAAGTCTAGAAAGCGATATAGATCTATTTGGAACCATGCATGCATTTAAATCTACAATAAGCATGATAATTAGTGAATAAGGTGATACAGCCCAAGTTGGAACCATACATGAATCTTAAACGAGACATGATAAATTGGAGAGTAAGAGACAGGAACCCATGAGCATTGCTCTTTTCCTGTATACTATAATTATGTAAACACAAACGCATACGCACACACACGTAAACGCACGTACATACTTGCGCACACACACACACACACACACACACACACACACCAGCGGCCGCAATGTAAATCATACAAAAACACTAGTGGCACATACATACTCTATCGACAACATACATTTAGAAAACGCTGCATACGACAAGACGGAAACGTGGAAAGTGCGTCGGAAAGCTGACCAGATGTCCATACGGACAACAGACACACTGTCCTCAAAGAGAGACAGTATGTCACTCAGGGACGGGGAAGGGCACTAGAAACTCGTCTGTTGGCTCACTTCCTCTTTGTCCTTATCAAGGAATGTGTTTGAAAAGGTAAGATGGTACGCGCGCGCGCGTGTTAGTATGTGTTAGTGTTAGTGTTGTGTGTTTGTGTGTGTGTTTGTGTGTGTGTGTGTATGTGTGTGTGTGTATGTGCATGTGCGTGTGTGTGGGTGTGTATGTGCGTGTGTGTGGGTGTGCGTGTGTGTGGGTGTGTATGTGTGTGCGTATGCATGTGTGTGTATGTGCGCGTGTGTGTGTATGTGTGCGTGTGTGTCTATGTATGTGTGTGTGTGTCTATGTGTGTGTGTGTGTGCGTGTGTGTGTGTGTGTGCGTGTGTGTGTGTGTGTGTGTGTGTGTGTGTATGTGTGTGTGTGCGTGTGTGTGTGTGTTATAGAACTGGGTTCACTTACAAACACTCCAGTGACACATTGCGAATATTTACAAACAAATGATTCTGTTTTACACGTTGTAAACCAGACATGCGTCGTAAACCTATGATCTCCTTGGAAGACGCCAGTCGAAGTGGAGGCAACTGTGCATTCACAAAGAGCGTGCAAGAGGATGTGTGATGTACGGTCCTTCCGAAAATCCGGGGAGCTTGTGTTTGGAGCCGGTGACATAACCATTAGAAGAACCTCACCCTCAATCAACCACGGCCACCGCCATCGACGCTAGACATTCCTACGTTCAACGTTCACCGAACCATCTGGGGTAACCTCAACATGTCTCCAGCGGAGATGGGCATTGGCATGCGGGATGCCCTCTTAAGCCAAGGCCATTTTAAGAGGGGTGCTACGACGTTTGCAGCAGATGTCATCTCTAGAACCTTTATCAGACCCTCCCACCTCGTATAATCTCAAGTAATACGAACAAATGATCAGTTTCCCTCCTTACATTTCCCCATTACCACCTCTCTGCCTCCACCTCTCAGGTGTGATGTTGTCCCCAAGGATAGAAGCGCTGGTTATTACTACCGACGTATCAACAGGTATCCCCCCCGTGTCGTATATCTCGAGCAAAGGGGTCACCACACTGGGCTATTCGATTTCCCTTACAGAAATCTATATTTCTTAAAGAATGCTTCAAAAGTATATCTAACATTCGTATAGGTTTGCAACCTGAAGTTTATCATTCACCTTTGCTATACTTGACGAAAAGAAAATTTGTTACTTGGAGATTTGAAAAATAGAATATCATAACCAAAGTTGTTTTTACTCAAACGAACTCTCGACTGTCGGCGCTGGTGTGAAGTCCGCGGAAGACCAGTATGATAACCCCTCAACTCAACATGGCAGATAAAGTTGGCTCGGGGCAGCGTTCTGATAGAGACAACTCTAAGTAAGATTATCTTGAACGGTAAGACAGAGGACAGATCGAAACACTTGGACGATTTTCAGAACACCGTTCTTCCTCCTTCAATGTTCAAATGGTTCGCGTTCTTCCTCTGCGGTCGTATCACTCTTGGCCTAATGGACCCGAGATGTTGCACTGTCAGCTGATTGTGTTTATCTCAAGTCGAACACCGTGTAGGAATCCGACTTAGTGGCAAGGCGGACATTTGGTCAATTGTTTCCACATGCCCAGTTCACAAAAAATAATTGAATGAATTAAGCTTTTGGTGGTTGGCATGTATATTCTTTATAGAAAAGGGGAGTACCTAATCCTTCAGACTGCGGGATTTCTTAAATAAATTTGCTTGACAACTGGTCGGGATGAACACACAAAACATAAATCATGATAAGATTAACATAATTATACAATGTACCAGTGAACGAGATAGATTAGACAATATTATTGCGACCTAAAATGCATATGTAACCTGAAGATTATACTGAGCAAGCACTAATCGATCGTTTTTTTCAAGTTTCGCTGGTAGGAAACCCGTAGCCCCACAGCGGCTGGCAACGGTCCTACGCCCCTACCACCGATCTCTCCGAAAAGAGACTTTGGGCTGTTGTCCGTGTTACATTACTGTGAGACTATTTCCATCTCACCGGCTCAAAGCAGTATAAGGAGAGGTAATCAGTCGCCGGTTGTCGTTTCTCCATGTGTGAAAAAATGTAAGAAATACAGTTGAAGTTGATAGAGAGGTATCTTAGGCCTAGCCCGGAGACAGAGTCAGTCCCTTAAGGGCACTGACTGCTTTTGAAAATGGGTAGCAGCTTCCTGTCCAACTTTGCAGGACCACCACATGAAGGTACCCATCGTTGGTCTTCAGCAGGGACTAATTAGGCCCTTTTCACACTAGCGGTTTGAACCGCGCGGAAACCGCGGCGGTATCGCAAAGTAAAAAAAAAACTGCGTGGTTGTGTGTGAACTTTTCCATTGATTTACACTGCAATTGAATCGCCGCGGTTCAAACCGTGGCTGTTGAAATCATTAGTGTGAACAGGGCCTAAGAATTTAGCAAAGAAAACATTTACAGCCGTGGCTATCGAGAAAGACTGAGGCGCAACGTCGAATCAAACAATGTTACAATTTGTACAAAAACATATAAGAACCACAAAACCGACACTCAGAAGCCTCCTGCGAACAGAAGTGCCGTCAACGTTTACGTAATACAAGATAACAGACTTTGATTTTAGTTAATAGATGTCCATTTTAGTTAATAGACGTTCATTCCGTATCATGACATTCAAGCAAGGTACAGGAATTTACTTGAGATAATCGTAGAAACACTGTGTAATTGAGACAAAAGGTATTAAGTTGAGATAAAGATGTTTATTCAAAAACAGTCAAACGAGTCAGAGGTTGAGATAAGGACCTTCACTCAAGATAGAAATATTCAACTGATAACAAAAATAGCGAATTAAAGAAATTTACTCAAGATAAGAAAATTCAGTCGACATTTACTTTAAGATTACAGGCCATCATCACTTTTGCGAAATTTTGAAATTAGTATCTATGCAATATTCGCAACGAGATTTTTTTTTTTCGAAAATGCACGAAGAGAGTGCTTCTGGTATTATGAATTTCCTAGCTTTCTAAGAAAAATCGTTCCGAATAAAATAGATTTTCTCAATTTCAGAGATTCACATTAAAGAGAACTATCTGTACTATTCTCATTGCCATTTCCACGAACATGATAGGCCAGTGTTCCCCAAACTGTAGCTCGCGAGCGCAATGGCGTCCTTAGAATTATCATGGCGTCCGCGAGGGTTTACCTGAAATTTTTATTTATTTCATTTATTTCATATTTATGCTTATTATTATAATTTAACATTCCATAATATTTGTTATTATCATTTGTCATCTTATTTATTCTATACTATTTTTTTTTTTTTTTTTTTTTTTTTTTTTTTTTTTTTTTTTTTTTTTTTGCCCACCATTATATTTACAGTGGGCAAAGTGCCCCGCAGCTTACCACAATTTGGCGACCACTGTGATACAGTAATGACAGAGTGACAAATATTACCAACCGGAGTTACTGGGTAACGATAACACTTAGTGTTTGGGGATCTTTCCAAACGTACAAGGAATACTAACCTTATATAGAGATATAAAAATCGTTAGATATCAATAATATGTAAAATTCATGTGATTATTATGACATGAATATGCTGGACACAAGCGTACTGGCATGCGTGTCTGTGCCTATGTGCGAATGCGTGTGTGCGTACGCACGTGCGTGTACATGTGCGTACGTGTGTACATATACGTGCATCTGCGCGCGTGTATGTGCGTGCGTGTGTGCGGGTGTATGTGCGTGCGTGTGTACGCGTGTATGTGCATACGTGTGTAAGCGTGTATGTGCGTGTGTGCATATTTGTGTATATACGTATGTATGCATGTGTTTGTGGTGTGTATGTGTGTCTGTATGTGATCTTTGTGCACATAATGTTGAGTTGTAACATGTACTGTTTCCTATGTCTTTGCATTTACAACTATTTTTTTAGAATTGAATTATTCAACCATCTATTGGCATACGAAATAAAATAATGACTATATATATATTCCAAGTAAAAAATATACACACCTTAATATTTTCCGATTTACTTGTTATATTTACTTATTTGTGTGTTTATATA
Source organism: Oratosquilla oratoria (assembly GCF_046742065.1). Taxonomy (NCBI): domain Eukaryota; kingdom Metazoa; phylum Arthropoda; class Malacostraca; order Stomatopoda; family Squillidae; genus Oratosquilla; species Oratosquilla oratoria. Next base: position 38,647,409 of record NC_134800.1, on the reverse strand, counting down.
TTAATCTATTTATTTACCTATTTACCCATATTTTATCTATTTCTATTATATGTATATATATATATGTAAATATGTATATATATATATATATATAAATGTATGTATATATGTAAATATATATATATATATATATATATGTATATATACGTACATATATATATATATATACAGTATATATATACATACATATATAATACATATACATATATATATATACATATATATATATACATATATAATACATATACATATATAATACATATACATATATATATATACACATATATATATATATATATATATATATATATATATATATATATATATATATATATTAACAACCACAATGCACTTTAATTCTAAGCCATCAAAGGCCAGCATGCTTGAAATTGAAATATGGTACTGCCCAGGACTCGAACCGGGCATCCTCATGACAAGTGCGACAGTGACTT
>NC_134800.1:38604457-38644457 GCF_046742065.1 Oratosquilla oratoria | reverse complement strand
GGATGAGTAGTGGAAAAAAGTAGGAGGATGAAAAAGAAGAGGAGGTGGAAGAAGAGGAGGCGGAAGAAGAGAAAGGGGTGGGATCTGTTAAGTGTGTTGTGACTTCGGCCTAGCGCGTAGGGTTTCAAAAAAGTCTTTAAATAGAAGAAAGAAAAAAGACCGGTTTTGCAATGTTCGATACACGCCCACAGAAGCGAAAAAGAAGAAGAAGAACGAGAAGGAGAAAGAGAAAGGAGGAAGAGGAGGAGGAAAAGGAGGAGGAGGAGAAGGAGAAGGGGGAGGAGGAGTAGGAGATGGAGAGGAGTAGGAGGAAAAGAAAAAGAAGAAAAAGAAAAGGAGATGCAGAAGAGGAAGGAGAAAAGGAAGAGGAAGGGGAAGGGGAAGGAGGAGGAGGAAAAGAAGGAGGAGGAAAAGGAGGAGGAGGAAGAGGAGAAAGAGGAGTAAAGGAGGAGAAGGAGGAGGAGAAGGAGGAGGAGGAGGAAGAGGAGGAGGAGGAGGAGAAAAAAGAGGTGAAAGAGAAAGAGGAGGAAAAGAAGGAAAAGGAGGAGGAAGCGCAGGATCAGGAGGAGGAGGAAGAGGAGGAAGAGGAGGGGAGGAGGAGATGGAGAAGAGTAGGAGGAAAAGAAAAAGAAGAAAAAGAAAAGGAGATACAGAAGGGGAAGGAGAAAAGGAAGGGGAAGGGGAAGGAGAAGGAGGAGGAAAAGGAGGAGGAAAAGGAGGAGGAAGAGGAGAAAGAGGAGGAGTAAAGGAGGAGAAGGAGGTGAAGAAGGAAGAGGAGGAAGAGGAGGAGGAGGAGGAGGAGGAGAAGGAGGGGGAGAAAAAAGAGAAGGAGAAAGAGGAGGAAAAGGAGGAGGAGGCGCAGGATCAGGAGGAGGAGGAAGAGGAGGAGAAGGAGGGAGAGGAGGGGAGGAGGAGGAGGAAAGGGAGAAGGAGGAGGAGGAAGAGGAGAAGGAGGAGGAAGAGAAGGGGAGGAGGAGGAGGAGAGGGAGAAGAAGGAGGAGGAAGTGGATGCGGAGGAGAAAAAGAGGAAGAAGAAGAAGAGGAAGAGGAAGAGGAAGAAGAAGAGGAAGAAGAAACAGAAGAAGAGGAAAAAGAAGAAGAAGAAGAAGAAGAAACAGAAGAAGAGGAAAAAGAAGAAGAAGAAGAAGAAGAGACAGAAGAAGAGGAAAAAGAAGAAGAAGAGACAAAAGAGAAAAAAGCAGAAGCAGAAGAAAAAAGAAGACAAGAAGAAGAAAAAGAAAAAGAAAAAGAGAAAGAAGAAGAAGTAGAGGAAGAAGGAAGCAGCAGGAGCGGAAGAAGAAAAAGAAGAAGAGGAAGAAGAAGGAAACAGCAGAAATGGAAGAAGAAAAAGAATAAGAAGAAGAAGGAAGCAGCAGAAGCGGAAGAAGAAAAATAAGAAAGCAGCAAAAGCGGAATAAGAAGAAGAAGAAGAAGAAGAGGAAGAAATCAGCAGAAGCGGAAGAAGAAGAAGAAGAAGAAGAAGAAGAAGAAGTAGCAGAAGAAAAAGAAGAAGAAGAAAATTGACTTCGAGTTGTTTATAACCTCCTACGCTCAGGTGCCGCCCCCTTTTAGCTTTGCTTTCCCCATCACCAGTGTCACTCCTTCACTCAGTTCACTTGTCGAGGGTTTCCTAAATTCCCGCCTGGACAGTAATGTAGGTTTTGATCTATTTTTAACACTTTTCTTCCTTAACACGGCCTTGTCTCCACGTCTTCCCTGGTAATTGATCCTTAGTTTTATTGCAGTAGAAAAAATAAAAGAATAAGAAATATGTAGTTATATAAACAAATAAATAAATGAATGAATGAATTAATAAGTTAGTAAATAAACAAATAGATAAATAAGTAGATAAACAAAGAAAATAAAGATAAACGAACATTTAAATAAATTAATTAGAATCAACAAATAAATAAACAAAAATTAAATAAAAAAGAGAAATTCTCATTATCATTTATTTGCTCGGTCGCCCCGTAGTAATTACTCATGCCTCCTTCGAGGGCTCGACCGCTCGCCTGGCTAAGAATCGCCACGCCAGGGTAACTACTTAGAATGCATCACTACCAGCAGAGAGCACACCTTGACACACTCTTCCTGAAAAAAAAAGTGGGGGAAGGCTCAGAGAGCGCACTTGATGCACAGTCCAAACTTCTTCGTTCTGACACTGCGCAAACACGGCGCAAGACAAATGGGCACCTAGCACTCGCCCGGCACGCAGCGTGCCAGTCTTTGTAACGAATTGTGAGCGGATGGGGGCGCAGATAACCCTTTTGCGGCATCGTGGCCACGATTTGTCTTATTTGTGGCAACCCTTTGCCGATTCTCTCTCTCTCACACACACGCATGCACATACAAACACACACACACCCAACTCGATGGCGCAGTGGTAGCGATCGCGGCCGCCACTACGGTGGGCCGAGTTCGAATCCAGCCCAGGGCTGAAATAATTTGAGTATCGCTGCGCTGCGAATCGTAACTCCAACTCTCGTAGGCGGGGAGTTGTGCGTGTGAGGTCACACAGGTCTGAGCTCTCTTCCGGGAGGGTAGTAGCTGTCAATCACGAGTCCAACACGTGATCCAAGAATGGTGAATCACACATACGATCGATGGTGCAGTGGTACCCCTCTCGAAGACTAATCCAGCGATTCAATTTTGAGTCCTCCCAGGGCTGAACTTTTCAGCATCGCTTTCCTGCGAGTCGGCACTCCAATAATTTTGTGTGTGTGTGTGTGTGTGTGTGTGTGTGTGTGTGTGTGTGTGTGTGTGTGTGTGTGTGTGTGTGTGTGTGTGTGTTACACCATTACCCATAGCTCGAGTCACACATGTGCTCTGAGTTCTCATCCGGGAGGGTAATAGGTAGGCAGATCACGAGTCCAATATGTGTTCCAAGACAGTGGTGAATCACACACACCGGCCAAATCCCAAGCCCACACAAGAATATATGCATACTTGGGGAAAACAATGAGGGTTTTGACAGACAAATCCTCTCATGAAATGCAAAAGCCGACAGGTAAACATTTGGCATCTCCACGCGCACTATGTACCCGGCACCCGAAGCCGTCACAGCAAGAAATTTACATTGGGCCTCCTCCACTTCCTCATTTCGGCCCAAGGCTCGGACTCCGAGGTCGCCCTGCCTGGCCCAAGAGCGTGCAGAGATAACACTTTCTTGGACACCTGAACAAGGTGTTTGACATGATCCATGTGCGGCGTTGGAGTTGGAAGTTGGTCTTGGCCCCGGTTCGAGCCCACAACAGATAATAGTTCTGACTGCCTGGTCGAACACATGGGGTAAAGATCATATAGCAAAACATTTGGGTACACTCCTCACCAAACACCAAACGTCACACACAGACACATACATACATACACACACACACACTGTTGAACAGATATATTGTAGCATCTCACTCTTTAAGGAAGTAAGTCTCATTACTAGTAGAAACACAGACACATTGTTGAATAGATATATTGTAATATCTCACTCTTTAAGGAAACAAGACTCATTATTAGAGGACGCGCGCACACACACAAACACACGCACACGCACACACACACACACACACACATTGTGAAAACCTATTTACTGCATGGCCAGCATGGAATCACGTCGAGACCACATAAAATCAGTGAATGATTCCATTTCGAAAGAAGCTCTTCGAGGTCGCATTCCAGCACGAGGTACGGTTGTACTAAGGTCGCCAGGACAGTAGGGGCCACGTTGGCTAAGGAAAAGAATGCAAGGGTACGTCCACACTAGCAGTCAAAATGTGACCGGCATGAATGAAACAATGGGGAGAAGGCGTGACGTCAGTGGTCCAATACGAGTCCGCATGTGTCCACGTCTTATATGGTGACATAATAACTCCGCTTCCTCCCACGTTGATCTCGTGTCCTGAATGTCTCAGGGGACCGTAGAGCGCCTAGAAGTCCAAGTGTCCTGCTCATGCCTACGGTACGACACAAACCCTAATAAATATCCCTAAAAAAAATGCTCATTGGCAATAGCCCCCCTTTTCTACACAATTATCGTTTTACTTTCCTGCAGACTTTTCTTCCCCTCCCATTAAAACCGATCCCGCGCAAGCGGGTGGTCAGTTCCAGGTAGCGCACGATCCATAGAGCGCACGTACTCCTGCGGACTTAAGGAACTGAACCCGCGACGTAATCCTAAAAAACATACCTCTATTTTTTGTTGTATTAATGTATTTTTCTTTTACAAAGATAACTTTGATTATGAGGGAACTACCGTACATAGAAATTTATCAAATGATTGATGACGAAAGTTATATTGGATGTTTGGTGTGGTACAATGGAAGTGCATGCAGTTGGCAGGCAGCCGCTAGGGAGGTCAAGTGCACGGGTTCGATTCCTGGTCTTTGCCCAGAGGTTAAGAAAGAACATCATCTATACCGGGCCTCCAGCTCAAAGTCCTTTCGTAAGGTACCGTCCTCTGGGCCCTGAACCAAGAAGTTCGTGATGCACAACCAAATATTCAACGAGGAAGATGTATTTGCATGCTTGCAATAGTGTTTCTAACAATACAGGAATGCACCAGAAATTCCCACATGGGAATCGGAGATAAGCTGAGGCTAACAAGAGGACGCGCCTCAGGACATATGCAAAGGTTCTGTCTCACTGGTAATCGACAATATCTGTTTATTCTCCTTGGGTGGTTGCCAACACTGAGGTGACAAGTGGAGCCACACAGACTCGAGTCCGAAGGAATAGTAAATGAAAGACAAGGCGCATGTAGACATACTATTGTCATCCGATTTGTCTTTCTCTCTCGCGTGGGACGATATAGGCTTTTTTCTATTCGAAATCATCTCATCAGTAAGCTGTAGTACTTGTCGTAGGCCGTAGTCTTTCATTTTTTTAGCTTAAACCTAATGAAGCTGTGCTCATTAGATACAGTGTTTTCATCAACTTCTGCTTCATTCAAGTATTTTAGCGATTAATGATCAGTAGGTATATCACATTCTCATGCCTTTTTCTTTTAATGCTGGGCTGTAACTGTCAACAAGACAAGTTCCTACGCCGTTATCTTCCAATGTCGTCAAGTTAATGACTGTAAATTTGAAATCTCTTGTTATCATCACATCACGACTGAAGAAGCGAGCCATGCCTTGATACATCACATTAGCTTTTCTTAATGATAATTATTTTCCTTTTTTACTTCATATTTATTACTTCATTAATCTTTTGGCCATTCAAGTTTACTCAACCCATAAAATATCAATTTCATGCATCTTGCTTTACCTAATTCACATAAATCAAATCGCCACACGTTTTTGTTCTTGTCTTAATGGTGATATTAAAATTCAGGAATCTCAAACTCTACCTATCTCTTACTAGTCAACCATATTTTGTTTATTCACATGAAAAAATATTCATAAATTTCCTAGAAATCATCTATACCTCCCTACCTACCGAAGGGTACCACGAATTTAATCAAACCGCCTGACGACAGCAGCAACTGCAAGATAAAGTGCCACCCTGTATGGAAGGGATTGAAATAGGATACCATTTCTACCAAGGGGGTGCCACAGGGATTAATGAAATCGCCTGGCGACACCAGGAATAAAAGTAAAAGTACTACCAGGTGTGGAAGGGGTTAACAGTCTCAAAGGACTCATGAATATGAACATTCTATCTTCCCAGCCCCGTTCTTGTACGACTGGTTTTCTACATTTTATCTAGATATTCCAAGGAAGTCTAGTTTTGCTCTAGCTGGGAGTCTGTGTCCTAAGAGGGAGGGCTGAATGACTGCCGTCAGGCGATTTTATTCATTCAAGGGGAACTGGAGTCCAATGGGTTGAACGATATCTTTGATAACATATCTCACTTCCACAGATGACCTCTACCCATTAGGTGATTTTAATCAGGTGAATGAAAAGCTACCCACCCACCACCATCCTCCTGTAGAATTGTCACATTAACTTTCCCATACACAAATCATGATAGGGTGTCGGTTCCTCTTCAAAACCCACACCAGTCTTCATTTAACAGAAACTCCTGACAGAAGCTAGTCTCCAAAAAAGGCCAACACAAGTTTCCATGATTCCTATCTTTATTTTTCAACTACTTCGTCTGTACAATTGTCACATTTTTCTCTTACAGATATCATGATAGGGTGTCGGTCCCTCTTCAAAACCCACACCACTCTTGATTTAAAAGAAGTTCTTATCAGAAAATATAGGTCCCGAAATATGTCAACACAAGTTGCAATACTGACCAACTATTTTGATTTTTCAACTACTTCTGTAGAACTGAGACATTGATTTTTTCCATATACATACCATGATTAGATGTCGATACCCTTTCAAAACTCACACCAGTCTTAATTTAACAGAAACTCCGATGGTGTCCAACTATTTTGATTTTTCAACTAATCCTTCTGTAGAATGGCCACATTAGTTTTCCCATATACATATGATAGTGTGTCAGTTCCCCTTCAAACCACACCCCAGTCTTTATTTGACAGAAATTCCTGGCAGAAGCTATAGGCACCAAAACATAACACAATCTCCAATGCTGCCCAATTATTATGATTTTTAATTACTTTTTCAAAATAGTCACATTAACTTTCCCATATACATATCAAAACAGGGTCTCGGCCCACTTCCAAAATCCATCCCAGTATTGATTTAATAGAAGATATAGTCCCTAAACTGTCAACACAAGTTCCGATGCTACCCAACTATTTCAATTTTTCAACTATTACTCCTGTAGAGCTGTCACATTAACTTTCTCATATACATATCATGATAAGGTGTCGGTCCCCCTTGAAAACCCACCCTAATCTTGATTTATCAGAAACTCCTAGCAAAAGCTATTAGCCCCGAAATGTGTCGACACAAGTTCCGATGCTGTCCAACTATTTTGATATTTTAAACACTGTTTCTGCAGAATTGTCACATTATCTTTCCCATACACATACCATGATAGGATGTTGGTCTATCTTCAAAACCCACTCCAGTCTTGATTTAACAGAAACTGCTGGCGGAAGCTATTGGCACCAAAAAATATCAACGCATGTACCGATGCTGCTCAACTATTTTGACTTTTCAACTACTCCTTCTGTAGAAATGACATATTAACTTTCTTATATTCATATCAAGACTGGGTGTCGGTTCCTCTTCAAAAATCTCACCATTCTTAATTTAACAGAAACTCCTGGCAGAAGCTATGTCAACACAAGTTACGATGATGCCCAACTATTTTGATTTTTCAACTACTTCTGTAGAATTGTCACATTATCTTTCCCAAATGCAAAACGTGATAGGGTGTTGGTCCCCTTTCAAAACCCACCACAATCTTGATTTCACAGAAAATCCTGGCAGAGGCTATAGGCCCCAAAATGTATCGACACAAGATCCGATGCTGCCCAATTATTTTGATTTTTCAACTACTGATTCTGTAGAATGGTCACATCAACTTTCTTATATACATATCATGATAGGGTGTTGGTCCCCCCTTCAAAACCCACCCCAGTATTTGTTAAACAGAAACTCCTGGCAGAAACTATAGGCCCCGAAATGTGTGAAGGTCCGATTTCACGAACTATTTTGACTTTTCAACTACTCCTTCTGTAGAACTGTCACATTAACTTTCGCATATACATATCATGATAGGGTGTCGGTCCCCCTTGAAAACCACCCCAGTCTTGATCTCACAGAAACACCTGGCAGAAGCTATAGGCCCCGAAATGTGTCAACACAAGCTCCGATTTACCAACCTATTTTTATGTTTCATTTACGGTGTCGGTCCCCTTTCAAAAGCCAAACCAGTCTTGATTTAACAGAAACTACTGGTGGAAGCTACAGGCCCCAAAAGGCATCAACAAAAGTTCTGATGGTGCTCAATAATTTTGAGTTTTTCAACTACTCCTTCTGTAGAATTATCACATTAAGTTTCCCATACACAAATAATGATTGGGTGTCAGTCCCCCTTCAAAATCCACTCCTGTTTTGACTTAACAGAAACTCATGGCAGAAGCAATGGGCCCCGAAATGTGACAACACAAGTTCAAATGCTGAAATGCTATATTGATTTTACAACTACTGATTCTGTAAAATAGTCACATTAACATTCCCATACACACATCATGATAGTGTGTCGGTCCCACTTCAAAACACAACCCCAATCTTAATCTAACAGAAACTACTGGCAGAAGCTATAGGTCCCGAAAAATATCAACACAAGCTGTGATGTTGCGCAACTATTTTTGCTTTTCTACTACTCCTTCCGTAGAACTGCCACATTAAATTTCCCATATGGATATAATGATAGGGTGTCGGTCAAAACCAATCCCAATCTTTGATTTAACAGAAACTCCTGGCAGAAGCCATAGGCCCCACAATGTATCAATACAAGTTTTGATGCTGCCCAACTATTTTGATTTTTCAGCTACTCCTTCTATAGAAACGTCACATTAACTTTGCCATGTAATTATCATAATTGGGTGTCAGTTCCCTTTCTAAACCCGCCCCAGTCTTGATTTAACAGAAACTCCTGGAAGAAGCTTTAGGTCCCGAAAAGTGTCAACACAAGCTACGATGCAGCCCAGCTATTTAGATTTTTTAATTACTCCTTCATTAGAATTGTCACTTTAATTTTCCGATGCATAAATCATGACAGGATGTCGGGCTCCTTTCAAAATCCAACCCTGTCTTGATTTAACAGAAACTCATGGCAGAAGCTATGGGTCCCGAAATGTGTCAACACAATCTCCGATGATGACCAACTTTTTTTAGTTTTTCAACTACTCTTTATGCAGAATTGTTACATTAACTTTCCCATACACATATCAAAATAAATTTTCAGTCTATCCCATCTTGATTCAACAAAAACTCTTGGGAGAAACTATAGGCCTCGAAATGTGTCAACACAACATCCGATGTTGCTCAAGTATTTCTATTTTTCACCTACTCCTTCTGTAGAATTGTCACATCAAATTTCACATATACATATCATGATAGGGTGTCCGCCCCCTTTAAAAACCCACCCCAGTCTTGATTTAACAGAAATCCATGGTGGAACCTACAGGTCCCTAAATGCGTCAATACAACTTCCGATGCTGCCCAACTACTTTGATTTTTCAACTACTCTTTCTGTAAAATTGTCACATTAACTTTCCCATATCACATAGTCAAGAGGTAAATTGCAAAGAAATAGGCAAGAACTGATTTACAAAATAGAGTGGTTAGCGAATGGAATGGACTTAGTAACCATGTAGTGAGCGGTGGAACTATTGTTTCAAAAGGTTTGATAACTTTATGGATGGGGATGATAGATGGACATGAAATTGCCTAGCGTAGGCCTTATGGTCTCTTGCAAGACTCAATTGCGAGATTTACATGGAGGCCTGGGCCCTTGATAACTTTATGGATGGGGATGATAGGTGGTAATGGACCTGAAACTGCCTAGTGTAGGCCTTATGGTCTCTTGCTAGACTCAACTGCAAGATTTACAGGGAGGCCTGGGCCCTAAGGCCTTTGTGCATCCGGACTAAGAACCGGTCACATGACCGGGCGGTGACCGGTTGGTTACCTTCATAACTCATTCAAGCAGCACAAATTACTTACTACCAACCGACTGATTCAGGCACGCTCACCAGTCACGACCGGTTTCTTATGACTTGGTGCATTTATCGTGCATCGGGTGTGCAAACATGACATACATATGCGTTCGTAATTATACCTGTGCGGATGAAGCCACGTCTAATGCTTCTTGCACACGTCCCCGTTTATTGGTTTGTTAAGCTTCTTTATAAGCTGCGTGACCTCACAGAGTACCCCGAAAACTTCCGAGTTGGACCATCATGGAGTTACTACTTCTTTGTCCTCTATGCTTGTTCTTACACTTCTATGTAGCCTAGGGTCCATGTTTACAAAAGAATCATAATAGATTATGAGAGAAAAATATGCAGAAAAAGATCATTCTGTCCGTAGAGTATAAAAAAGTGAACAAGCAAACATACTAATGAAAATTATTAATTAGATTGCTTGGGAGATATGACAGTATATTACTTAGGTGCTCATCGAAGCGCAGCTTCGAGTTCGACCTATGCTAGAGGCGAACAGCTCTGCGGGAATGTTGTTCTACTCACTGACTACGCGGTGGATGAGGTTGTTTCTACCTACTTGCAAATTAAATCTACGTCCAGATCTCTATGCAGAATTTGACTTGTACACATTAATACCATGAACTCTTCATGCTTCTCCATGTCTAAAAAGTAAATTTCTGAGGTTTATCACATGTAAGTAATGCTAGATACAGACTGGATATTCTTCAATTCCTCTGTGATCCTGTCAACGTATATGATTGTTAATGTGAATGATGTTGTTTGTGTTTTTTTGTTTATTTGTTCACTTGTTTAGTAGTTAACATATAATGGCCTCACTCTTCTCCCTACTCACTACTACGGCTAACATCCCTTCCGTACCTGGTGGCACTTGTTCTTTTACTCCAGATGACGCCAGAGAGAGAGAGAGAGAGAGAGAGAGAGAGAGAGAGAGAGTGTGTGTGTGTGTGTGTGTGTGTGTGTGTGAGAGAGAGAGAGAGAGAGAGAGAGAGAGAGAGAGAGAGAGAGAGAGAGAGAGAGAGAGAGAGAGAGAGAGAGAGAGGGGGAGAGAGAGAGAGAGAGAGAGAGAGAGGGAGAGGCAGACAGGCAAAGACAGACACAGACAGGCTAAGACAGACACAGACAGAGAAAAACAGACAGACACACACACACACACAGATAGATAGATAGATAGATAGAGAGAGAGAGAGAGAGAGAGAGAGAGCATGAACAAAAAAGGTTAGAACGGCTGACTCGTTTTACTCTAGTCCAAAAGGGTCTGAGGTCTCAGCCTTATTTCAGCTGTATGGCTCCTTTACGGTAGCAAAGGGCTAAGGAATGTGTTCTGGTTTACGTTTGGCGGTTTTACTTAGTTTAAGTAAACCCCTTCTTTGAGTTCGTGGGTTAATAGATTTATACAATGTAGTGGACACAGTTGCATTCTATTTTACTGCACATTTGTTGGCAGTATCTTTCTATAAAACTATATGTCCACAGTTTCGGAATTGATGACCAAGAATTTTCTATTACGGCGAAGAAGAGGATTCGAAAGGAGTCTAGCAGGTAGCTCTACATCAAACGTCACATTTGTACAACATGATCCACACAGTCCTTAGTAGTATTATGATTCACTTGCAGTCTTCTCCTTAACCTTTGCTGTGTTTTCCGTCTGAAGAAAGTCATGTTATCAAAAACTGGAGGATCATCAGCATGGCAGTTTCAGCCTTCACAAGAACGCTTATCACAAATGAGAAAATTATCTTAGATATTACCTGCTCTATGGGGTGGTTTGGCATGATAACCTTTACTGATATCACACGATGACTATTGGTGACATTAAAACCAACCCACACATAAGAACATAAGAATGAAGGGAACTGCTCGTACATTAGGCAGTTTCATGTCCATTACCACCAATTATCCCCATTCATAAAACTATCTAGTTTTCTTTTAAAACAACCAATCGTTTCAGCGCTCACTACATGGTTACTAAGTCTATTCCATTTGTTAACGACTCTACTGGTAAACCAGTTCTTGCCTATTTCCTTCTTAAACCTAATTTGGCCAGTTGAAACACAGTAATACAAGTACCGAGTCTTAATATGATGACTTTGCCTGCATCACCCTTGTTAAAGCCCTTGACCCATTTGAATACCTCTATTCAATTACCCTGACTTGTCAATGCGGACAATATTCGAACGTATTTCCCTAAGGTGATCTATGGGAGGGGCCCCGAGGATCACTGCCAACCACTGTGGGGCTGCGGGTTCCCAGTGCGTGAAAGTCGAGGCAACAAATATCATTATTTACTCTCGTACTTGACTTGTGTTGGTGTTCACAAGCAATGCTGCTCATGTCGAGCGGCTCTCTTAGAGAATTTAAATTTATGCAAAATAGTAATCGAGTTTACGATGCCGTTGTTGCTCCCGAATGCGAATATTATTCTTCGGAGAGGGAGAGGTTCTACTACAAAAAAAAAAAAAAAAAAAAAAAAAAAAAAAAAAAAAAAAAAAATCTTCGAGACGCAATGCCAAAAACCCTCGTCTCAATTAAATAAATAAATAAATAAAATTATAAATAAAAGTAAATAAATAAATATACCGAAGACTTCTTCAAGACTTAGATGTCAAATACCCTGGTTTCGTAAAAAAAAGAAAAAAAAAGAAAGAAAAAAAAATCGAGACCCAGATGCCAAGAACCTTCGTCTCGTCCATCCCTCGAACTCGCCCCCGAACCCGAAGTCGTTTGACTTCGAGTCCGTACGCAAACTGACGGATTGCTGGCTGGTTCGGCACTTACACGATCAGATTACTTTATCATCCATCGCAGTCGTCAGTATAATCTTTACTTGTATCTAAGCATGTCAGAAGGGCTCAAACCCACGTAAATCCCACGGCCAGGTTTGCAGGTTTTCAAGTCCTTCTGGGATTCTTAAAGAAGCAGACAAAAAAAAGAAAAAGAAAAATAGAAAGAATTAGATATATACATATATAGATGAATATACTAATAAAAAAAAAAAAAGGTAAATTAATAAATACCGAGATTTCTGTCAGCATTCCTTTCCCATAATAATATTTTCTGGCACGTGACAGTCAGCAACATTTGCAACAAATGCACAATTCCTGGAGAGCTGATGCTTTCTTTAAACTACGAAATGCTGCGTAAACGGTTGGGCAACAAACACTTAAAAAAAAAAAAAAAAAAAAAAAAAAAAAAAAAATCGGGAAGCAAGTAGGCAAGAATTTTAAAAAAATTACAACTTGAGGTTACACTTTGTTTTTCATTATCAGGGATCTAAAATATGCACTTATACTGCAGTAACAAGATGTAGGTATCTCTCCCTCTATTGGGAGTCTCTGAAATTCGGAAGTCTCTAATATTCGGAAAGAAAGGTTCTGAAGTCTAGAAAAGCTCGGATACCTGAATCACTTTATAATATTTTAGCATTTCTTTCTAAATTAATTTTTGTTCGTTTTCAAAATTCCAAGATTTACAACAGAGAGAACTGTAGAGATATTTTGTACAGTTGACAATAGGGTGAACCTTTCCCAGGTTTACCATTTCGGCGATTTATAATAAGTTCACATTCTTGTAACCGTTATACCCTATGAAGACGATTCCTGGACGGGAATCGAAACGTCGGGCAAATAAACCCTTCAATTGAATCTGGTGTTTACAGTTTTCCAATATATATATATATATATATATATATATGTATATGTATATGTATATATATATATATATATATATATATATCCATATATGGAGAGAGAGAGAGAGAGCGTGCACAACAAAGGTCACGGTGGACTCATTTACTCTACCCCAAAAGGGTACAAGGGTACGAGGGTACGAGATGTCAGCCTTGAGTCATTATCAAACCTGGTCTTACAAAACTCCCCAGTCAGAAGTCTTACACGTCATGTTTATTTAAGTTTTACGTTAAAAGACCTCTGAGACTCCCAAGAGGTGCTCTTTTTGAAGTTCTTGAGCCAAGTCTTTTCATTTTGTCACGCAGATTGGTTGGTTGTCTCTCTACTCAAAAATGTTCACTCATAACTAGCAGCTGATGAATTCCATGAACCAATTATTCTGGGAATTAAGTCAACACAGCACTGCAGCTGGAGCAGACTCCACGGCATAAATGGGGAAACGATTTCGTCGAGACTTTAGTAATATGTGTTGGTATCAAACGTGTTTTAAGTATCAGTATTGTTAATACTTTGGGATAACCAGCGCTTCTATCTTTAGGGACAATATCGCACAGAAGAGGAACAGCCGTGGAGATGGTAAAGGAGAGATATGAGGGTAGTACGACACTGGAGGGCAAAAGTGAAAAATCATCAGTATTCCTTTATGAGCAAAGATTAGTCTATTCATAAAAGAATACCGATTGACTCTGGTCCGTAGGGGTGTCACTAATCACAAAAATACTGAATGCGTAAAACTTATGCACTTAATACCCTATAACATTATACCAAGAAAAAAAAAAACTGCGAGTGGTTTCCATGGTAACAGATGTAAACAAAAGATTCCATTTGCTTCAATCGTGAACAAATTATACAAGACTTCCATCTCTCTCTCTCTTCGGATACCACAAGTACACCACGACAGAACGTGTTGATAAACTTATTACCTCGACTGTAAATCTGTTGCTTCAGAGTGATTCATGTTCGTCGTTATGTTTAGCATCGGTCGGCCGTTTATGTACGATGCTTCTTTTGCATATTAACTTGGGTCTAGACCGTCTCGATTCCAATCGATCCAAGTATTGACGGATTTGCTGTGATGGCGCACATAAGGCTCGCGATGATTAAGACCTCAGTCTCATGTGTCCACTAATCACTGAGTCACCGTAATACTTTATGACTTCAATTGATGTGTCTCATTAACTTGGAAATATATCATTCATCATTAATCATCATGATGATAATAAAAAAAAAATTGTCCAGGAAATGTGAAATTACCAATATTATGCCAAAGGTATGTCAACGATAAGAGCGTTCTCATTATTCATTTTTTGAAAACTTGACAGGGTAATCATTTTTACCAACAAAATTGATGTACTGATATATAGACGAATAGTTATCTTTATTATCCAATGATTGTCACTTGCCCTCCTAGCAATTCAAACAAAGAAGGTGATCCCTACATCCAAATCGTAGTTCGAGTTGTGTATTCTTAACAAAAAATTATAAAGGAGCATGCCGACAGAAGACCTTTTGGTCCACAACTAGGTCGGATGCGAAAAATTTTTAATAATGATAAAAAAAAAATTATAACAGCATAAATGATAAACGAAATAAATGCATAGGTATAGTTGAATAATAAACAGGAAAATAGTAGATAATGATAAATTGACAGATAAATAACAATAAATGAAATCAAGCAAATAATAAACAAACAGACAAATAATAACAAACAAACAAATATAAAATAAATGGCGGGCATTACAGCATCTTCCTTAGGTTTTTATCGAACTGAACTACATTGCACTGTCTCTGCAGGAAGTTTATTCCATTCATTAACTTTATGACCACTGTTCTATTTGAAGGAATATATGTGGTTACATGTTTTAATTCACTTCATAAAGAAAGAAAATGAATGTTGATCGACACTAGGAGAAAGAGAAAGAAGTCAAACAAAAGGGACTTTTTTCCCTTCCAGAGAAAACTTTGGGAGGACCCGAGGACAGTTTCCGGCTGCCGTGGGGCCGCGGGTCATACACTCTCGAAGGAACAACGCCGGGTCGAATTTGACACGTGTAGTATCTGTGGTAGTGGGTATGTGAGGGAGCAGACCACCTAATAAAATCCGTGAATGCAAATTACAAACGAGATATTCTCTCCCCGCCCCCATTTTTTTTTTTTTTTTTTTTTTTTTTTTTTTTTTTTAAGGCAACAGGGCAGTCTCAAGAGACCGCATCTCCTTCGGGAGGCAGTTAACCCTGGTATGTTGCCACGATCTCCTCAATCGACATCGGAACCCGAAGTCGTTGTGTAGACACACGATCTTCCCATACCTGGCCCGTCTCCAAACCAGTCGCCCCTTTTTGTGCTGTCTTCACTTCCAGATCGGCGGGAGAGGGTCAAACATTGTGTTGCATTATCGTTTCTGCATTCTGTGCGTTCCATTTCTTGTGCCTTTTCTTTGTTGCTTTGGTCCCAAAGCGCCAAGCATGGGAATCTTCCTCCGTCTGTGTGGAGGCTTTGGTATGGGGAAATCGAGACCAGTGACGGGTGTCTCCTTCTGGTGGTCCCGCAAGATGGACGGCAGAGAGAATCATGTCCCCCCTGCACATTTCCGAAACCCGTCAACTCCTCTTAAGGTGTTATCACACTAAGCTGTTTTTCCTCCTACTGTTGAAGAAGAGGAATTAACAGGAAGATGAAGATGAAGAGGATGAATATGAAGAAGATGAAGAAAATGAAGATAAAGAAGATGAAGCTGAAGAAGAGGAAGATGATGAAGAAGATGAAAACGATGACGAAGATGAAGATGAAAAAATGAAGATAAAATGAAGAAGATGAAAATGAAGATGAAGATGTAGCTGATGAAGAAAATGAAGATCAAGAAGATGATGAAGAAGAAGAGGAAGAGGAAGAAGAGGAAGAGGAAGAGGAAGAAGAGGAAGAAGAAGAAGAAGAAGAAGAAGACGACGACGACCTTGCGAGCTCTGAGGCTTTCATCCGAAGGGGTTGTAGCTGTCGATCACCAGACCAGCACGTTATCCAAGACCAAGGTGATTTATAACAGAATGAGACTGAATGAGTTATTTCTTACAGGAACCCTGATCCTCTCATTGCCAAGGTCGACACGAAGGTTTAATTATGTGTGCCGCTAGACGATTTTATTCAGCTGAGGGAAAGCCCTCGTAGGCCAAATGACTAAATAATGGGCGTGGAAGCCTCTAGTAGGGCAAAGAACTAATAGAAGGGCATAATAACTATGAGCGATATCCTTGGCCTCTCCAGTGTCCGAAGTTCATAAGATTTCAGTTCAATTGGCTCTTTTTGTTCAATATGAGCGTCTTCGCGCTGTCTCCTGATGGACTCTTTCCCATACGAGCTGTATCTTCGAGTAGAAGCTCCCGTCTTCCCGACGACGGAGACGTTTGGGGCCTCTCTCTCTGCACCACATCCCGAACTCGAGTTCTCTCTTCTTAGCGGGAGTTCGAGCGGTGCGAGAGGCAGAAGAGGTTGATGGCACCACCGAACACCCGAGCCGCTCTCGAAGTCCCACGAAGACGAACACGCCGTTGCGGCAGGAGACGGTCACGGGGATGGGGAAAGCGAGGTGCCTCACGAAGTTGGCCAGACTTCGACGAGGAACTGTCACCACGCCAAACTCCCGGCAGAACCTTTTGTAAGCGCCGTACACAACGCTGATGGTGCTGGCCGAATCTGGGCTCAGCTCGTACGTCTCCCGAAGCCAAGCAAGGGTCTCAAGCTGGTCGTCATTCAGAGTTTTGTCCCGGGACTTCCTCATGGAATGCGCCATCCCGGGATGGAAGTCGAACCTGTCCAAGAAACGGGCATACAGGGGAGAAGTCATCTTCAACGAAATCCCTGTGTAATAGAAATCCCTTCTGAAGGAGGCGTGTTGGACCTTGGGAAAGTGCAGGAGTGTCCTGTGGATTCCTACGTGAGAAACAATCCTTCCTAGGCCACTCACGACTTCCGAAAGCCGCAGGATGTCGAGCATATCCTGCACCCGGACGGTGCTCCGTGAGCTCGAAGGCTCCAAGTGAGCGTCTGTCAATCTTATATCTAATATAAAAAAATTTAATGGTTGCTTACGCCGTCCGGTGGTAATTCGGTCACACCGCGTTTGGTGGTAAATCGGTTACACCGCCGAAGAAGAAGTAGAACTCGAAGAAGAAATCGAAAACTCGAAGAAGAACTCGAAGAACTCGAAGAACTCGAACAATAAGAACTCGAAGAACTCGAAAAGAACTCGAAGAACTCGAAAGAGAAGAACTCGAAGAAGAACTCGAAGAAGAATAACTCGAAGAAGAAGGAGAACTCGAAGAAGAAGAACTCGAAGAACTCGAAGAAGAACTCGAAGAACTCGAAGAACTCGAAGAAGAACTCGAAGAAGAACTCGAAGAAGAACTCGAAGAACTCGAAGAAGAACTCGAAGAACTCGAAGAAGAACTCGAAGAACTCGAAAAAGAACTCGAAGAACTCGAAGAAGAACTCGAAGAACTCGAAGAAGAACTCGAAGAAGAACTCGAAGAAGAACTCTTTATTTTCCAAAAAAGGGGCGTAGCCCAGGGCGCGCAGCGCCCGCGCCTAAGGCGCAGCGCCGCAGGCCAAGGCCCCCGGCGTAGCTGGGCCGGCGCAGCCGGTGGGCTTGTATAAGTAAAAAATAAACTGACCCTTCGCGTTTGGTGGTAAATCGGTAACACCGCCAACTACGGTGAAGAAGAAGAACTCGAAGAAGAAGAAGAACTCGAAGAAATCGAAGAAGAAGAAGAGGAAGAACTCGAAGAAGAAGAAGAAGAACTCGAAGAAGAAGAACTCGAAGAACTCGAAGAAGAGGAAGAAGAACTCGAAGAACTCGAAGAAGAAGAAGTAGAACTCGAAGAAGAAATCGAAAAACTCGAAGAAGAAGAACTCGAAGAACTCGAAAAAGAAGAACTCGAAGAACTCGAAAAAGAAGAACTCGAAGAACTCGAAAAAGAAGAACTCGAAGAACTCGAAAGAGAAGAACTCGAAGAAGAAGAACTCGAAGAAGGAGAACTCGAAGAAGAAGAACTCGAAGAACTCGAAGAAGAACTCGAAGAACTCGAAGAAGAACTCGAAGAACTCGAAAAAGAACTCGAAGAACTCGAAGAAGAACTCGAAGAACTCGAAGAAGAACTCGAAGAAGAAGAAGAAGAAGAAGAAGAAGAAGAAGAACTCGAAGAAGAAGAACTCGAAGGACTTGCGAGAACAGCTAGATGTTGACAAGAAATAAAAAGCAATATGATTTTGATATTTTATTTTCCAAAAAAGGGGCGTAGCCCAGGGCGCGCAGCGCCGCAGGCCAAGGCCCCCGGCGTAGCCGGGCCGGCGCAGCCGGTGGGCTTGTCTCTTCAAGAAAAACATTCAAATTATCCCAAATCTGGAAGGAGAGGGGGCTCTCGGTCAATGGCATACTCACTCGAAACTGCAACCGATATTGTCTTCTTTTCACACACACACACACACACACACACACACTTTCAACGAACGGACGGCTTGAAGAACGTTCTGAAGAAAAGTGAAGATTGTGGATCCCAACGCAAAGAGAAGTGCCTTTTTGTATTTACAGGGTGGGGGGAAATTGCTCGTGGGGTAGTGGGAAAGTAAGGAAAGAGGAGAAGGGGAGGGATTGCTGGTAAAATGGAAGGTATTGAGGAAGTAGCGCACTGGGACCAAACACCCCGCCTTAAAGTAAACAAACGACCACAAGACGAGCTGGAGGACGACGGAATGTCTAATAAGAATGTAAAGATTAGAAGTTTAGATAGGAACAATTCTGTAGAAATTGATGAGAATATTTTCAAGGGATTTAAGAGAGAGTGGGGGGACACAAACCCCCCCCGACAAACAAGACTAAGAGAAGAAGGTTGATAAGGTGATCGAGTACTTGGAGAGTATGTTATGTAATATGAACAACATTTTAAAAAGGGTTCAAACAATGGAACAACTGGAAAAGGCGAATAAAAACTTAACTGATGAAATAGTACACCTAAAAAGCAAGTTAAGAGAGGTAACGGTGGAGAATGAGGAATTGCAGAAGAAGAGTAACGACAACAGATACAAGATAGATAAAGAAAGTAAAAATGGGAAGAACAACCCAGAAGGACATTAGGTTTCATTCACTGACATAGTCAAACAGCAAATGATAGACCATACTGAAGACTCATTATTAAAGTGATGAGACAAAAGGAGAATATAGTAAGGGATTTAGCAGACAAGAAGAAATGTATAATTATATTAGGAATGGAAGAGAAACACAACACAGATAGAACCACAAGAATCAAAGAAGAAAATGAAAAAGTAAGCCAATTACTAGAATCAGTTCAGGAAGATGAACCAGAAAATTATGAAACAAATCGAAGAGAAATTTAGATCGGAAAGTATAGCACAGACAAGACCAGACCAATTTAAGATTAAATTCAAGTCACAAACTAACGGCAGAGAACATCTTATCCAAAACAGGGAAACTAGCAACAAGTGAACAATACAAAAAGATATGGATAAAAAGAGAAATGAATAAAGAGGAAAGAGGGGAAGAAAAGCAGAAAAGACTGGAAGCTAAGGCAAAAAACGAGAACAGAACGGAGTCAGAGAAAGAGAGATTCTATTGGAGAGTAGTGAACATGAAACTAAGGAAGTTTCGACATACAAAAGAAAAACATAAGGGAAACAGAGAACACAATGGAAGTGGCAGAAAACTAAGAGTGTCTTACACAAATATAGATGGATTAATAACAGGATTGAATGAGCTGAATGATTATTTGAAAGAAAAAGAACCGGACATAATGGGAATTGTAGAAACAAAAATAAAAGGCCCACTACCACCCAACAGTGTAGGACATGGTGCAAATAATTACTGGATTAGAAACAGAGAGAAAAAGCAAGGGGGTGGAGTTATGTTCCTGACTAAGAAGGGATATAACGTGAAAGGTGTCATATATGGAAAGAATACAGTAGAGATGATTATGATAGAAGTGGAAAGACAGAGATAAGAAGAGCAGAAAATTTGTGATCAATTATGTTCCTCCGAAAACAGCCTCAATGGGAGGAGAGTGAATATAAAAGTATGTTAGAGGACACAAAGATAGCATTAACTAAAATAATGGAAGACGGAGGAAGAATAGTTATGATGGGCGACTTTAATTGCAAAGAAATCTGCTGGGAAGAAATGACAGTAAAGAGTGGTGATGACTCATGGGGAAATGCTCTACTTGAGATGATTACTGACCATTCAATGACACAATGGATACAAGAGAACACTAGGTATAGAAATGAAGAAGAACCATCGAGGCTAGACTTAATAATTACATCTGAACCTAGAATAGTGGACAAGATTGAATATAAAACACCAATAGGTAAAAGTGACCACATATTGATTGAACTGGAACTTAATGAAGAAAAAAAATATATGAAAAGAAATGAACAATATAGAAAAGGAAGAATGATGTATGAAAAAACAAACTTTGATAAAATAAGAGAAATTCTTCCAACAGAAACTGGGAGGAAATATACAAAGAATAAACATCAGTGGAAGAGAAATGGAATTTTTTGTAAAAATTTTTCAAAAAAGGTGTGGAAAAGTATGTCAGAAGACAAATACTAGAAATAGATTATGTTAAATGCTGGTACAACAGTTACAAAAGTTGTAGGGAGGGTTAAAAGACAAAAGAGACAAAGCCTGGACCAGATGGAAAAAAGACAGAAGACCTGAAAAATGGAAAATATATACTGGTTATAGAAATGAATATGTACAAAAGTGCAGAGAGGAAAAAGAAAATATGAAAAAGATGTTATAGAAAAGTGTAAAGATCAACCAAAACTATTCTACAGATTTGTAAACAATAAACTGAAAAACAAACAAGACTTGGAGAAATTAAGACAAGGAGGAGTTGAATACACTGAGGAAATGGAAATGGCAGAAATTATGAACAAACATTTTAAATCAGTGTTTACAAGGGAAAATATACAACCTGAAGAGATTGAGTGGAAAGAAAAAGTCCCCCCTATGGAAGAAATAGAAGTAACAAAGAATGAAATATTGACACACTTGGGTAATTTTGATGTCAGAAAATCGCATGGGCCAGATGAAATAGCAAACTGGATTCTGAAAGAATGCAGGAATGAACTGGCAGACAAAATACATAGCATAATAAGCAGTTCCTTAAAAGAAGGAAAAGTTCCAGAAGATTGGAAAAAAAGCAAATATAGTACCTATATATAAAGGAGGAAATAAAGAAGAACCTACCAACTATAGACCAGTCTCTCTAACAAGTACGATAGCAAAAATTTGTGAAAGAATTATCAAAAGTAGATGGGTAAAATACTTGGAAAAAAACAATGTACTAAATCCAAGGCAATTTGGATTCAGACAAGGACGATCATGCGTCACCAATTTAATATGTTTCTATTCAAGGCTAATAGATATAATACAAGAAAGAGATGGATGGGCTGATTGTGCATTTCTAGCCTAAAAAAAGCTTTTTGACAAAGTACCACATAAGAAGTTGCTTAAGAAATTAGAATATGAAGGAGCAATACAAGGTAAATTGCTAAATTGGATGGAAGACTTTTTGCAAGAAAGAAAAATGAGAGTAGTGATAAGAGATCAGCACTCAAAATGGAATGAAGTAATAAGCGTGTCCCGCAGGGAACAGTTTTTCTGGCCCCAATAATGTTTGCTATATATATTAAATGATATGGATGAAGGAATTGAAAGCTATTTGAGCTTCTTTGCAGATGAATGCAAAACTACTGAAAAGAGTGAAAACTGAAGAAGATTGTGAATCACTACAGAGAGATCTAAATAAAGTACAAGAATGGAGTAGGAAGTGGGAGATGGAGTTCAATACAAAAAAGTGTAGTATAATGGAATTTGGAAAAAGCAAAAACAGAATAACAGGATCATATAATTTGGGAGAAGAAGGAATAAAAAAAGTAGAAAATGAGAAGGACCTGGGAGTCATTGTTATGAATAATATGTCACCTGAGAAACATATAAATAAGATTTTTGGAGAAACTTAATTAATTTAATTAATATAATTTAATAAGAACAATCAAAGTGGCATTTACATACCTGGATGAAGAAATGGTGAGGAAAATCCTAATCACCCTGATAAGACCAAGATTGGAATATGCAGCAACGATATGGTCACCAAGTACAAAAAAATGTATAAAAAAACTTGAAAGAATACAAAGAGCAATCACAAAACTGGCACCAACACTCTCAAAACTATCATATGAAGAGAGACTACAAAAACTTAAACTACAGACACTAGAGCAAAGAAGAGAGAGAGGAGATTTGATAGCTATTTACAGAATCATGAAAGGCATAGAAATTACTGATAGAGAGAATCTGATAAAATGGGATGACAGAAATACAAGAGGACACGGAAAGAAATTAAAAAAGACAGCTATAGAAGAGATTTGAAAAAGAACACAGCTTTCCTCACAGAGTAATAGACAGTTGGAACAAGTTAGATGAGAAAGTGGTGTGTGCAAAAACAATACATGAATTTAAAAATAGTTTAGATAAAATGAGATATGAAGACGGGACCCCACGAGCATAGCTCCCCTTCCCGTAAAATACAACTAGGTACAACTAGGTAAATACCACACACACACATTTGGTGGCAGGGTATAGTATGCAATACCATGATGGTATTACACTCGGTGACATGGTATCAAACAAGGAAGTAATACCAAGATAACAGTACAGTGGAGAGCACAAGTTTCTTGACAATTGCTGGTGTGGGAGAGTGTTATTATAAACAGACACAGAAGTCTATCGTATTGTAGTTCGTTGACATTTTATGTTGTTTGTGTCTTAGTATCTTGCGGTACAGACGTAGAATACTCTCGTGCAATAATTCGGTGCAAATAAACAGAGTCTGTTGTTTGCCTGTTTCACTGACTACCAGTAATGGAGGCTTTTTATCCCCTTTGATAATACAGAGGAGCAAAACATCAAAGAATCTTGCTGTCCTCGTATAGTGTAGCGGGGGAGAAGTATGACATTCTGTCCACAAGCTGCCTGAGGGGAGAGATGTCATACGAGCTTGTATGTAAAGTGCGTGTGTGAGTGTGTGCTTTGATTTTGTTACCCTCTTACAAGGGCGGGGGAATTTTA
Source organism: Oratosquilla oratoria (assembly GCF_046742065.1). Taxonomy (NCBI): domain Eukaryota; kingdom Metazoa; phylum Arthropoda; class Malacostraca; order Stomatopoda; family Squillidae; genus Oratosquilla; species Oratosquilla oratoria. Next base: position 38,621,041 of record NC_134800.1, on the reverse strand, counting down.
TTTGACTTTCTTTGGCTGATTGTACTTTCATAACATTTACAGTTCGGTGACCCCTTTAATAACACTAACAAATTGTGTTTTTGTTCTGATTGCTGCTAGGTAATTTCATTCACCCGATAGAAATCCAATTGTGAAACGGGAAAGTTCAATAAAGACAATAGTATTTCCGAAAGCTTATAGCTGTGGCTGTTTTAGCGCCCAGCTAAGCGTCTCTAGACGTAAGCTTCTTAACTAAAAATGGTTTACCAGATTTCACAGTCTGTTAACATGGCTGGTTTCCGGGTAAACTGCCAGCCAATAATGTGCGAAGGAGTTTAAGTAAATCCACTGGTTTACAGTATACGAAAACTCTGAGGATATGTTCCCGAGAACGGAAACTTTATGAACAATAAACAAATAGATACAAATAAAAATAAATATTAATATATTTTCTAAAGATCAAAATTCTTGATCAATACTGTAGATACCCTGACCTCACGAGTACAAGATCGTCTTGGGCTACCGTCACACCATCACGATACGAAAACTGAGAATATGTTCCTGAGAACGGAAACTTCATGAACAATAAACAAATAGATAAATAAAAATAGATATTAATATCTTTTCTAAAGATCAGAATTGTTGATCAATAGATACCCTAACTTCACGAGAACAAGATCGTCTTGGGCTACCGTCACACCATCACGATTCTCGTCAATGTTTTGAATTTAAAAAGCTGCACAACGACTTTGCCTACAGTCTAACGGTTCATCGAACGCGGTTCGACAGACACGTGTTTAAAATGATGTGTGAACGTGTCAACGGGGTATTTGGGGTTTAACCAACGTGTTCGACACCCAAATACCCCGTTCACACGTTCACACATCACTTTAAACACGTGTCTGTCGAACCGCGTTCGACGAACCATTAGACCGTGTAAACCCCCTTAATGTGTCTATTATTCGCATAGATTTAACTTCTCTTAGTTCGTGATTCAGCTTCTCAATATATGAAATTCCAAAAACAAAAAATTGTAAAAGAAGTCGTTTCAATTCAAACGAACTCACTCGAGTCGTGATAGCGTCACCGGGGCTCAAGGAAGTAGCTACATAAGATACGAATCCTTATCTCCAGCAAAGATATCGTGGAATTTAATAAAACATGCCCTTGGTTCAACTTCGCCGGTGGCAGGATTCGAACCTACATCACTTCGAATCGACTTCGCCGCAAGTAACGACGCCCTAACCCGCTCAGCCAGCGAGCTACCAATATTAAGAATAATTCAACTTTTCTAATGGTAGAAAGCGTTCGTCAAGATTGGTTTTATAAGTGCGGCACATGCAGAGTGATAACCCAAACACCCGCTGGCCACAAACAGAAAATTCTACCGGGTGGCTACAAGAAATGAAAGTCAATAGTGGGGAAGTACACTGTAATCACTGATACCACTGACAAATAATGCGTGTGAATACAAAGAGAGCTGGCTCCGAACTGACGCCAAGCTGCCAATTTGCGCGAAAAGACGTGCATCGCATTTGCGATATCCAATATAATTACAATTATACACAATGATTACACATAATTACAATAAATAATAAAACAACAAACAACAAAACATATGACAATTTTATAAAGAGGGGGAAAAATATAATTCCCCAAATAAGCTACACACAAGTACAGTGTACTAAATAATGGTATGATATACAACATACCACGCTAACACAAAATGTAGCTCACGTAGGGAGATTTCCTGGCGAATGTTCCCTTGTTACTTAACTTTACCACACTTTTTTTTTTTTTTTTTTGTATGTATACGCTTGTTTCTTCTGTTTGTTTACCTTGAAGATATCTGAATAGACGAAACCGCTCGATCTGTCATCTGTCAGTTTTATTTGTGGTTTTCTACATATTTAGAATCACGCGCCTGTGATTTTTCCTGCATATATATATATATATATATATATATATATATATAATATTATTATATATATATATATATATAATATATTATATTATATATATTTATATATATATATATATATATATATGCGTGTGTGTGTGTGTGTTTGTGTGTGTGTGTGTATCTTGCCAGCAGAATTTCATACAATACAAAAGTAAAGGCTCTGTCATAATAGAGTTCCTATGAAGATTGGGATCAATTACTAAGAAAGGTTTACAGACATTTATCAAACTCAGCGTTATCGTTGTGAGAAGAAGAACAACAACAACACACGGGGTTAAAATCAAGTAAAAGAGGTTGAAATGATTCACCTTATATACTCGTATATATGTATGCAGTCCTGTATGTCTGTATTGCTCGGAATTCGTGTGAGGAAAAATGTCGCGGAAAGCTTACACGCAGCGGCGGGAAATTTGTTTTTGGTCAATGCTATGCATCTGATGGTTCCCAAAATGTTTGGCGCTGAGCAGACCAGAGCCAGCCATAACTTTTCAAATAAAAAGTAAAAATTCGAAAAAAAAGTATAAAACCTGATGAAAAAGTTTAAATGAAAACCAGGTTTGCATAAAGTCAAAGGGAAATGACTGACAATATATATTTTTTTTTATACAAAGGAATAACACAAAACGTGGTACACGCTTATCGCGGTGGTAGATAGAAACGCCCCCCAAAAATAAAATAAAAATAAAATAAAGAATGAAATAAATAAGCCAAAGTACATTCAGCCGTAAGCGGGGCCATCACCCTTGCCCTAAGTACTTGGAAAGCCAGACCAAATGGTAGTCAACAGGTATTGGGAAGGAAACAGGAACAGTTATACACACACGCAAGCATGCACACACACACACACACACACACACACACACACACACACACACACACACACACACATATATATATATATATATATATATATATATATATATATATATATATATATATGTATTAATAGAAACTGGAGGAAGAGGGTTTTAGACACTTGGAGGTGAACGTAGCGGGAAAGGGAGGAGTGGAGGTGGAGGTAGAATGTAGATTGTGAGAAATAAAGTAAACGCCTTAGTGGATTAAAAAGAGTAATGAGAAATAGACACTTGGGAATGGAGGCTAAGAGGAGATTGTATGAAGTGATGATTGTGCCGATAGCGTTGTATGGGGCTGAAATATGGAACATAAGAGAGGAAGAAAGAATTGAAATGTGCCAAGACAACACAAGCTTCGAATGAACGAGACGAAAACCATAGGAGTCATGGACAGCAGAGCTGGGCGCGTTCTTCTTTGCGTTCCTCGGTACGATCCGCTTTAGTTTGGCCGCGATTAGCGCTCAAACTATTAAAGCAATGTAGGTCCCGCTATAGTATGTGGCCTACCTTTTGGATGTGGCCTACGAAATATTTCTTTGGTATTATGTGGCCTACCGGACTTATATTTCTGTATGAACCTGTCTCTTAAGCTTTGATAGTTTGGGAGCGCTAACCGCGGCAAAACTAAAGCGGAACGCACAGAGGAACGCACCGAAGAATGCATATATGAACGCACCGAAGAACGCACTTAGGAACGCACCGAGGAACGTTCCCAGCTCTGATGGACAGTCCTTCCACACTAATACCTTCCCAATGATGACGTCATATAAAGATTTATTTCAGGTTATTACCAGACGATCGTATTCGACCTAAGGCAGCACCAAATGGAGTCGATCCTTTAGTATGCTATATAGATTCTGTTGTGGTTGTTGGAAGGCTGCGTTATTTAGTTGAGGTAATTCCTGGTACCGAAGAAGTTCAAAGTTATCTCAACTATCTTTCTCGCTACAACAATGTTTCCAGACAATTTCATTCCTTTTATCAAACGAGACCCCGGTATCCCGGGATCTCGTAATTTTCCCGAGCTATATAGTACTACTCCCGGGATTTTCCCAGCATAAGCTATTTCAGTCATCCACAAGCTGGAGATCTCGCGAATTTCCCGGAATTCCCACATGTCTCGTTGAATACAGGGAAATCATGGTATGTCTCAGTTTCCCGTCAATACACCGGAAAGGTATGAATTAGAACATTTTGAACACATGACATATTGATTATGTCAACCTCATACTTAACATGAATATTTGATATATAACATATATATACAGTATATATACTAGCATATTTTGTGGATAACACATAAGAAAACGTAAGTATATAAAGAAAATACCAATTTTATTTACAAATGGTTAATGTATTACACGGTCAAGACGTCAGCTACCCCCTCCCCCTCCCTACCACCCCATCCCTCTTTCCAGTCTCGGTTGCTTATTAGGATTTCGTGACCGAATTTTTCAGAGTAGCATATGATCTCAATTACTTTTTATCTGATGACGAAAAATGAATGTGAAATGTATGGGAAATAAATCAGTAACGCCAGTAAATGAGTTGGAAGACGTAATCCAGAAAATGTCGATACTTCATTACTAATAATAAATACCGATAACGAGTAATTTTTAATTACTAATAACTAACTAGGCCCAGTGTCCCGGGAAAATCGTGGAGTCTCGCTAAATTGTCGTCCTCGTGGAAAAGTTGGGAATCCCGAGACATGTTACACGAGCTTGACTTCCTGTGTGCCGGGATAGTCCCGGGAGTATCAAATACCTTTCCCGGGAATGTATGTCTAAGGGAACGACGAGATCCCGAGTCCCGAGATCTCGTTTGCTGAACCCTAAACATGATATTCTATTTAGATTGTTGAGAAAACAAAATATTTTGCCATAGTGATTCTACGGCGGAAAAAGTTCTGGAGGTGGGCGGTACCGCCGATTAATTGGAGATTGGAGGAAAATAGCCTAATGTGATAACTCCTTTACCTCCATCTAGAGGTACAGTCCCGAGGGGCTGACATTCGGTTCCCGGAACGAGCCCAAGATATCTATCCATTTCGACTGCATTTCTTTCACCTTTGTACATACGGTGACTTCTCTCCTCCTCTTTCTACTTTCACTCGGTGAAACGCAAATAACCCAACACAAGTACAACAGAAACAACAGTCCAAAGTTGCTTTCCAGAGAGATCCGTTGGACTTCCGAGAACCGTTGCCAGCATCTATGGGGTTGCGGGTTTTCCAGCTACTGAATCTCGATGCAACAATTATTTAAGCTATTGTGTAAGCTGTTTGTTGTTAAATGTATAATATTCCTCGTTTATCCTTAGGACCATAGAACAGGAAATATTGCTCTTTTCAGCGACTGCTGTTATTGTGGTCGGTGGATTATGGCAGTAAACTGACGAAGAAAACTGACAATTGACCCCTGGGGCTAGTGCCAGAAGTCCTCAGCCAACTTCTTTGCTTTACGTCAATCAAGCATCGTTTACATGGACCAAGTTGAGAGGCAAGTCAAGTGTGCAAGTTACTTGAGCTGGAGAGGAAAGCGAGCAAATACATATTCACACAGGCCACTTGTCTCTGACTTGGCTTGTGTGCATATGTACTTACTCGCTTTCCTCTCCAGTTCAAGTAGCTCGGACTTGACTTGCCTTTCAACTTGCCCCGTGTAAACGAGGTTTCACACAATGGGGACAAGTACCACTATAGCGTGTAGCCATTATGTAGAACAAGGGTTTTCAACTGGGGGAGTTAAAATTTCATGGGGGAGTAAATGGCAATAGATATTTTCAGACCCAACTGTTGAAATATCTATTTTTCTAAAAATCTACGATTCTACAAGTTCTACAGTCTACATTAAAATATATCAAGTTTTAAAATTATACAGATTCACTTAACATTAAATACAAGTATTTCAGCTTTTAAGTCACTCAGGCGGGAGTTTAGTGTTGTAACATCCTGACATAAAGTGCCAAGAATGCTGCAAGATGGCGGTTAAGATTATTGAGAAATAACGATGTAGAAATGGGCTGGCTGATGTCCTGCCAAGGTATCAAGTCAAGGACGAGGAGGAGGAGGAGGAGGAGGAGGGGGAGGAAGTGAAGGAGAAGAAGGAAGAGGAGGTGGAGGAGGACGTGGAGGAGGAGGTGGAGGTGGAGGAGGAGGTGGAGGAAGAGGGGGAAGAGGTAGCGGACGAGGAAGAGGAAGAGAAGGCTGAGGAAGAGGAGGAAGAGGAGAAGAGGAGGAAGAGGAGGAGGAAGAGGAGGAAGAGTAGGAGGAAAAGGAGATGGAGGAGGAGGAGGTGGAGAAGGAGGTGGTGGAGGAAGAAGAGGTGGAGAGGGAGGAGGTGGTGGAGGAAGAAGAGGTGGAAAAGGAGGAGGTGGTGGAGGAAGGGATGGAGAAGGAGGAGGAGGAGAAGGAAGAGTAGGAGGTGGAGGAGGAAGAGGAGGAGGTAGAGGATCAAGAGAAGGCGGTGGAGAAGGAGAACGAGGAGGAGGAGGAGGAATACCAAGAAAAGCCGGTGACCTGATGTGGAAGGCAGAGTCAGGGCAAACGAGGTCGCGAGCGAGGTCACACCCATGGAGGAACCGTTTGACCCTGAAGAACCGTTGCGGACACCAGAAGGTCGAAGAACAAGAAGAAGAACAAGAAGACAAAGGTGGGAAAGAAAGTCTCAATGTCCGAGTAGGAGACGGAGTACGGGATAGAACTAGGTAATTACTGGGAGTTTGACAGGATGATGAGGTGAAGGCGGACGGTCTGTCCACGGTGAAGAAGACATATGGCGTTCGAATGACAGGTTTCCGAGAACGACTCCCGGTGGAAAGGAATTCTGCAAAAGAGATTCCGAAGATCTCTGATGAAAAGGTCGAACTGAGATGAAGCTGAGAGTCCCAAGCATAGGTTAGGAGACACTTGTACACAAGGAAGGGCTTTAATGATAGAGAATTACAAAATATATTGTATATTATACAGGAGAGTTTTCAAGACAAAATTACAGGCATGCTTTAACGATGGGGAATCACAGGGCTAGCTACACACGAGGAGCTTTTATAATGCAATAATTACGGGAACAATTGAATAAAAATGAAGACCTTTGATGACAGAAAATTTACAAGAATACTTATCAATAGAAAGTTACAACAGGAAACAAACCTGAAAAAAAATGGAAGAAAGTAAAAAATGAATCGAAAATGTGGTATCCAAGAAATAAAACGGACCCCACCAGGAAGCGCAAAATTTCTTAGATGCGATTCAGGATAATTTACGAGGGGAGAGAATACTCAGGATTTACTTGTAACTAATAATGAACACCTAAGGAGTAACGTAAAAGCGGGAGATAGTCTAGGCTCTAGTGATCATCAAGAAATAAGATTTAATATTAATTGGGAAGAATTAAATAGTACGAATAACGTTCTAGTACCGGACTTCAGGAGAGCCAATTTTGATGAGATGAGAGAGTATATAAGACATTTGATCACTTACAAGCGCGAGGTCATCAGACCGGTCAGCGATTTGGATGAAATGTACAGTAACCTAACAGCTTTAATTCTAAATGCACAAAATAAATTTATTCCTCTCAAGTCAATACGGAAGAATAGTAATACTCCCAAATGGATGACGGGCAGGCTGAAATATGAGATCGGAATGAAAAGAGGACTTTACGTAAGAATAAAACACAGGGAAACACACCTTAGATCCAAATATAACGATTTGGGAAGACTGGTTAAAAACAATACGTGCACAGCGAAATGCAACTATGAAATTAAGGTTGGCAGACAAGCGAGATCCAACCCTAAGGGCTTCTTTCATCTCTACAGAACAAAAGATAGGGAAAGAATAGGCCCAATTAAAAACAACGAAATTGTCATGATAGAACCGATTTTCAGTGGGGATGAAGAAAGTAGACTATCAAATATTAGCATTGATAAGGTAGTAGTCAAACAGACTGAAAGACTTTAAGCTACAAAATCCCCGGGTCCAAAATACGTCCACAGCGAAATGCAACTATGAAATTAAGGTTGCCAGACAAGCGAGATCCAACCCTAAGGGTTTCTTTCATCTCTACAGAACAAAAGATAAGGAAAGGATAGGCCCAATTAAAAACAACGAAAATGTCATGATAGAATCGAAGGAAAAGGTGAATGAGGAGTTTAACAAAAAATTTCTCTCGGTGTTTACTAAGGAGAGGTTAGATAAGATACCTGACTGTGATCCGATTTTCAGTGGGGATGAAGAAAGTAGACTATCAAATATCAGCATTAGTAAGGTAGTAGTCAAACAGATTGAAAGACTTAAAGCTACAAAATCCCCGGGTCCAGACGAAAATTTTCCGAGTGCTTAAAGAGTGTAAATTTGAAATCTGCGACCAGTTAACAGAAATATTTAAGAAGTCGGTAGACACTGGTTTTGTGCCTACTGCTTTGGGGGTAGACAAACGTTGTTCCTGTTTTCAAAAAGGGAGATAAATCGTCTATATGCAACTACAAGCCAATCAGTTTGACATCAGTTATAGGTAAAATGCTTGAATCAATAATAGTTAATAGACTCAGAGATCACATCGAGAGACATAATTTGATTCGTGACTCACAGCATGGTTTCTCCAAGGGTAAGTCATGTGTGACTAATCTTCTATCTTTTTACACTAAAGTATATAAGGCGTCAGATAACAATGATAGTTACGATGTTATTTGCCTTGACTTTAGCAAAGCGTTCGACAAGGAGCCCCACCAAAGACTACTAAATAAAATAAAAGACCATGGCATAGGAGGAAAAGTGTTAGAATGGACTAAAGCTTGGATCAGTAACAGAAAACAGCAGGTCACCATAAATGGTGTAAAATCCAGATGGGGGGAGTGTTTCTAGTGGAGTTCCCCAGGGCTCGGTTTTGGCATCCTTATTGTTCATTATGTACATAAATGACTTGGACAACGGGATTAATAGTGGTGTTAGTAAGTTTACGGACGACACTAAAATAGGACGCCTAATGAGGCCAGGAGACGAAGCCGAGATTCTGCAGGATGATCTTAAAAAATTGTATATATGGTAGGTGAAATGACAAATGGACTTCAATATCTCAGAGTGCTGCGTGTTAAACGTAGAGCTATACAACCCCGAATATATACATAGCTTAGATAAGGCGGTTTTAGAGAAAACCGAGTGCGAGAGAGACTTGGGAGTTCTAGTGAGTCCTGACCATAAATCCAGGAAACAGTGCATTAGCGCCAGGAATAAAGCTAACAGAGCACTAGGTTTCATTATTAGGACGGTTACGAATAGAAGTGCAGAGGTAATTATCAAACTCTATCTAGCGTTAGACTTATCCTTGATTATGCGGTACAGTTTTGGTCTCCGTCTTATAGAATGGACATCAATTAATTAGAGTCAGTACAAAGGAGAATGGGCTCAGAAATTTACCTTACGAAGAGAGGCTTAGGCACCTTAACTTACACTCTCTGGAAAGACGTAGAGTGCGGGGTGATCTGATAGAGTTGTTCAAGTGGATCAAAGGCTTTAACAAGGGTGACACAAACAAGGTCATCATATTAAGACAACAGGGCAGGACTCGCAGTAATGTATTTATATTGGACAAATTTAGAATTAAGAAGGAAATAGGAAAGAATTGGTTTATTAATAGGGTGGTTAACAAATGGAATAGACTTAGTAACCATGTAATGAGCACTGACACTATCGGTTGTTTTAAGAAACGGTTATACAACTTTATGGATGGGGATGACAGGTGGTAATAGACATGGTCGCTTACAGTCTCCTTCATTCTTATGTTCTTATGACCTGTAAAATATGATATTCAAAATATGAATACTAAGTCCACAGTCAATATAGTTTGACTAGGGCAGGAATATCATTCGAGTATGGTTGAAGACTTTTTTTGCATTGACCATTACTTAAAAAAAAAAAAGAAAAAAAAATCATAACGGGACAACAAAGGGGGACAGACCTCCTTGAACCAGCCGAACAAACGACCTGAGAAAGCCTCGTCCGACCACAGCCAATCATCGTAAACGACCCACGAGAAGCCCTTCGGCATGGGCACCCGACGTGTTTATATGGCGCTTCGCGTTGCATGATGGGATCGACTCTTAATCCCTGTGCCGGCGGCGGGGACATCACCCGGGACCCTGTCGCACCTTGGGCGTCGTAAAAGAACAAGTATGGTAATTAAAAGGGTAGCTTTATGTATATGTATATCTATATTCATGTATGTATGCATGCACACACACACACATACACACACGTGTGTGTGTGTGAGTGTGTGTGTGTGTGTGTTTATGTGTGTTTGTTGCGAGTTTTATATATATATATATATATATATATATATATATATATATATATATGTATATATATATATATATAATAGATATGTACAGTATATGATATGTGTATATATATTATATATATGTATATATATGTATATATATATATGTATATATATAATGTATATATATGTATATATATATATATATTTACATATATATCATATATACATATATATATATACATATATATATATATATATATATATATATATATATATATATATATATATATATATATATGAATAGAGTAAACACCAAACTCAAATCGAAGGATTTATTATGCCCGACGTTTCGATTCCCGTCCAGGAACAGTTTTCAGGGTGTGTGATGAATACTAACAATGAACTTAAGTATACGAGGTTAGGACCACATATACATCCCTGAAGACAATTCTTGGACGGTAATTAAGACGTCAGGCATAATACCTTTGAATCGAGTCTGATGTTTACTCTCTTATTCTATATGGATCCCAGATTCCAGGTCTTCACATATATGTATATATGTATTATCATCTTGTTAACCATATATGTATATGTATATATGTATATGTGCATATATACAGCCTGTCTCACCACATGGCGACCCAATGGAGCAGATGCAGGAAACATCTTTTTTGGGTCAAGTCATCTACTCATTCATTTGCACTCTCCTTCCACGCATTCCTATGTCTGGCACTATTCCCTGTTCTACAGACATACCACGTTCATTGATCCTTTTTTTTCCACTACATTCACCCACTTCACTTCAGGACTTCCTCTTGAGCTCATTCCATCCACTTCTGTTTTCCACTCTACGCTAGTCTGTCCTCGTTCATTTTTTCCATATGCCCAAACTTCCTCATAACTCTTTAGTCTACCCCATCAGATAACTTTTTTTTTTCTAAATTCACATTCCTCACTCCATTCTTGAAACATCTGTCATATTTTCCAAACACCTTATATCAGAAACATTCAGTCTATTTTTTTCAGTTTCTAAAAGTCTTGGCATGTGTGCGTACACAATGAGCATATCTATATCACTACCATTAAAAACGGTTTCGGCAAGAAGTCAACAGACCTCTCATAATCTGATGAAGCATCTAAGAGTAAGGCCCTGTTCACACTAGCGGTTTAAATCGCGCGGAAACCGCGGTAGTACCACGTAGTTAAGGAAAAAGTGCGCGGTTGTGTGTGAACGCCTTCACTGAGACTTGCATTGTAATAGAACTGCCGCGGTTGAAATTGCTAGTGTGAACTGGGCTTTAAATGAATGTTTCATTAAACTTGTTTATTCAAATTCTTTTGTTTCCGTTCAGACAAGTTTATGCTCTTATAAATCTCAATCACGACGTGAAAGTGTTCAAGACTCACACGTCGTCAAGGACAAATGATCACTTCAGTTTTGCTTGACATTTAACACGCTAAGTAACTTTATAACCGAAATTATGTATAATAACACTTTGTTATTGCCGGTTAGGGCTATATCTTTCACGCCTTGATTATAGAAATAAAATCTTAACACAGTTTATGCTTGTGTTTAGCAAGCTTAGTATTACAACATTTTGGCGCATTTTCACGCGAACCCAACACTTATATGTAAATATATGTATAATCTTTCCGGCCGTAACCCCGGGAATCGAACCGGGACCCAGCCTGATGCCAAGACATCACCTTACCAAATACGCTATGGAAATTTCATCCTGTAGTGAAATTGGTGGGTGATGCCTTGGCATCAAGCTGGATCTCGGTTCGATTCCCGGGGCGACGGCCGAAGAGATTATTTGTATGACGTCGCTGATACTAGCCATTCACTTCAGGCAAATATATATATATATATATATATATATATATATATATATATATATATATATGTATGTATATATATGTATTTATATATATATATATATATATACATTTTTTTTTTTTTTTTTTTTTCCATGACATTTTGAAAATTGTACTTCTTTGATCGGATGATCTAACTCGGCGTGAACACGAGACTATTGATTCAATTAAAACTTAATCAATTAATTAGAATACCTAATTGCTTAATAAATTTCTTTCCTCTCATATTACGAACCAAAACATCCTTTTTCCTTACACCAGTGCTCAGGATTCGCATTCGCTTAGTTATGGGTTCGAATCCCGCACTTCTCTCCGATTCCCAGCAGTGACTGTTACCTGCCCCAACAGCCCAGGAGTATAGGAAAAAGGTGATGGCTTCGGCCACAGTTAGGCGCCTCCTGGTGTACGCTCCTCACCTTCTAAGTTCCATTTAACTTATCCATACGCACCCACGCACATACGCACACACACCTATATGACGGCGGTCCGGGTTCGAATCCTGCCCAAGACTGAAACATTTTCAGTTTCGCTGTGCTGCGAATCGTCACTCCAAATCTCGTGGGCGGGGAGTTGGGTGTGTGTGTGCGTGTAAGGTCACAGCATCACCCATAGATCGGTCGTGAGAGAGAGAAATAGCTGTCGATCACGAGTCCAACACGTGATCCAAGACCATGGTGAACGGTGAATCACACGCACACACGTACACGCACACAGGATCCCACGAGCGTCGCTCCCTTCCTGTATACTACAAGTAAACACAACCAGTCACACTGATATACAGTATGTCAAAACCAAACATCAAGGGGATCAATTAGACGCCATGTAGGATCACATAATAAGTAGAAATAGATAACAACAGGTGTAGGAGTACACAGAGGGGCTTTATCTATCACATGGACAGAACCGAGGGATGGTGAGGGGATCTTGTTATTAATGATGATGAAAAAAAAGAGAGAAAACGAGTTAATGATCTCCTTAGTGTAAATATACTGTAAGTGCAGCCTTAGATCAACTCTAGATGGGATTATTAATTCGAGGAAAATTCGTATTAAGCTTTATGCTTCCTTCTCGAGTATTTAGATGGACAAGTGCGAGCGGAGACACGCACGAAAGAACGTACGCACGCGCGTGTGCACACACACACACACATACAGTACACACACACACACACACTCACACACAAACACACACACACACACACACACACATACGCACACACACACACACACACATACATACACACACACAAAAGCGGGCCACTCGTATACGAGCAGTAGAATGACTACATTCAAGTTACTGTAGTACTCTATAGTTATACGACTCGAGTCGTCTCGACTTTCGAACGTGGGGCGTCAGGCACCCTCGAGGATAAGAGACGAGGGTTTGTACTATAAAACGTGAACGCCTGGCGTTTTATTACCAGGCGGTCAGTTCAGTCCCTGGCTTAAGTATCTGTTTATTCTATGACCTTTAGCCAATAAGGGGTTAAGATGATTGGCTGCCTCATTTTCAAGAAGAGGCCCAGGAGTATGTGAAGACGGAACCTTTATTAGTACGAGATGTTGCTTGCTACAGCTTTATTAATCACATGAAAGCTCCGTTCTCACATGGTGTTTCTTTAGATAGACTTATCGGCAACTGCCAATTACATACACATTAATAACCCTTTCTCGAAGAGTGCCCCCTCACCTCTTTTTTCTAAATGCCAAGATTTTAAATATAACATGGCATGAGATTCAGGTCGTCTGAGGTCACGTGTGAAAAGAAAGAAAATAAATGGCGGGGGAGGGGAGAGGTCAACCTTGTGCCTTCGGCTGAGTCATGCCCGCTTGAAAAACATCCTCCAAGACAATGACATAAAGTCCACATATATCCAGGAGAATGTCATTCTTTCGGGGAAACTGTCTTCAGGAAACCACGAGGTCAGATGGTGAAGGCGCGAGGAGGGGGGATTACCTACTTCTTCGAGCATGCGAAGATCGCAAGCGTTGGGTACCCGCACGAGGTTTCTACGGGTATAGACCATTTGGGGTCGTCCAGCTCACACAATAACCACATTCTATCTGCACATTGGTTCTAGTACGGCTCTCTTATTAACTAACATTAATGCCAATCAACTTAACTATAACGATCTGGGTTATAGTCTACCAAATTTGCCGGTTATTGTTTACTGCGGGTCCCCTGCTATTCTTAGCCATCTTGCTTCGCCACATGTTCATCCAGCGTTCTTTGATCAAAACGTATTCAATCAACTTTATGTTTACTTTCTCGTCCATTGTTCTAAGGTCTTCTTTAATTAATTTCAATAAACTCGCTGGTTTACTCGTATCTCCATAGGCAAATGCGTATCGGATGCGATAAAGATGTGCTAAGATTATCACCTAAGTGATAATTCGTTACTTTTTTTTTTCATTTCAGGCCTCAGTTTTCTTGACTTGGATTTACACACGTCAGATGTTTGATAGATTTTTGAGTCGAAAACGCTACTGTATTAGGAGACGAAGGCAAAGCACAAGAGGGTTAGGGTGAGGGTGAGAGTAAGGGCTAGGGTGGTTGGAGTATTGTCCTCGACGTTTCACCAGCGCTTCTATCTTCATGGACAATACCGCACTGAGGAGGGAGTCCATAGCCACATTGTGATTAATGATAGGCAGAAGGACAGGAAGTCAGACAGGCAGACAGGTAGGCAAACAGGAAGCAGATGGCAGACAGACATACTTACTGAGAGACAGACAGGCAGAAAGGCAGACTGGCAGGCAGACAGGAAGCATATACGCAGGCAGACTTACTGAGAGACAGATACGCAGGCAGGCAGAGTTACGGACAAATAGACAAATATTGTGACAGGCAGGTAGATAGGCAGACAGATAGACTGAGACAGACAAGAACCATTTTACATGTGTGGGGGGGGTGGAGTGGCGTTAGAGACGTGAGACCCATCGATGACGACGACGACGGAAGAAAAAAAGATATAAAGAAAAAGAGAAAGAGAGAAAGAGAGGCTAAGAGAGAAGGAAAGAAAGAAAAATACAGAAAGAAGGAGAGAAAAACAAAGAAAGAAATAAGGAAAGAAAAAAACAAAAGAAAGAAAAAATGAGTAAATAAATAAATGAATAAAAATAATTGTTCACATTTCGAATCAGTTTCGTGGGACGGGCAGAGTGAAGCTTTGTCGAAACGCTTCATGATGCCGAATTTATGGAGCCTCATGCAAGCTCAGCGGCGACGCTTGATTTATGGCCCTCGGCACGGGTGGTCACACGGTATGATGACGGTTCTTAAAGGCGAACATTTGCGTCTTTTGCGAGGCGAGGGGACGTGAAGAATTGGCGGGCAGACATGATCGGCTTTATCATCATTAACACCTCCAAGGTGGCGGAAAACATGTATATACATATATTGTTAAAAACAACGGTAAAAGAGATAGTGATTAGCTTTTTTCGTAGGCTCTCAAAAAGTAGATTTCTGGTAGGGGGTAAGGGAATATATAAAATTTCCAAGACTCATAGGATACACAAAAATTATGATGGGCACAAAATATACAAAACTAACCAAATACAAGAAAAACAATATATATATATATATATATATATATATATATATATATATATATATATATATATATATACATATATATACAATAAATGTCAAGAAGTTTCGCAGATCTATTATGAAAAGTACGGGGAGTCACCTAGCGGTAATTTAGGGTGGTCACTTGACGCACCCCAAAAGGATTTCTCCCCGTCCCCTCTTTTTCTGCATGAGGGGACGGAGTGGGGATCACCGATAAAGTGAAGCGGCCTTGCTGTGGATGTATTGTGTCTTATTACATTGCTCCTGACCCAGGGTAGTAGGCGGGGTACAGGGATGACCCATCATCCTATAAGGAACTCAAACGAGGAGAAAAAGGTGGTGGATGGTGGTACAATGGGTGGGAGTAGGTACGTCCCTTTGACTTGGCTACCTCCCTTATAAGAGGGAAAAAGCTCTTGGTATATAGATATACATATACTTGTAGGACCGCCGAGCTCGAAGAGGGGTTACGTGTAGACAGAGAGGGTATTCGGGGAGATCATATTCAGGGGCGAAGTGTCGTTTTTAATAGTATATGCTTTAGAGCAGTGTTTCTTAACCCCTGGGTCGCGACCCAAATTTGGGTCGCCAAGCCATTTTATTGGGTCGCTAAGGGTTTGCAGAAAATAATTATTTTCCCACTACAAATATATTATAATTATATACTGTAATAATTAAAATACATGATGCCTAGTTTTAGGATTCTAAGCAGGCCAAGCCATTTTATTGGGTCGCTAAGGGTTTGCAGAAAATAATTATTTTCCCACTACAAATATATTATAATTATATACTGTAATAATTAAAATACATGATGCCTAGTTTTAGGATTCTAAGCAGACCATGATTAAATAAAAACTCCAAAGCAGAAAATTTATTTGTAGGCTTGGGTCGCGATGCTTAATTTGTGCAAAATTTTGGGTCGCGATGCTTGATTTGTGCAAAATTTTGGGTCGCTGCCAAAAAAGGTTAAGAACCACTGGCTTAGGTGGAGCGGATCCCGTTGTTTCGAGAAAGTTGGGGCAATGGGGCATATCAAGCGAGCGACCCCGCCCCTCCCCCC
>NC_134800.1:38594457-38599457 GCF_046742065.1 Oratosquilla oratoria | reverse complement strand
CCCCCTACCTCTCTGTCCCTTACTTCCCCGTCCTTCTCATCTCCCCTTCCACCTCTCCTTCACCTCACCTTCCCCTACCCCTTCACCTCTCCCTCCCCCTCTTCCTCACCCTTTCACCTGCCCCTCCCTTGTCACCTCCCCTTTTCTCTCACCTCCACCATCGCCTCACCTCCTCCTTCACTTCCCCAACCCTCCTTCCCTTCCCCTTCCCCCCTCACCTCCTCTTCTTCCTCACCTCCCACTTTTCCTCCCCTCCCACTCTTCCTCTCCCCCTTCCATACTCCCACTCACCTCCATCTCCCTCTCCCCCTCCCTCCCACACGGCACGATTGTCTTTCACCAGAATGTAACCCCCCCTCCCCCGAGATGTTTGTTCTGCTCGTGGACCCGTCCGGGCGATTGGGCAAACAGAGCC
Source organism: Oratosquilla oratoria (assembly GCF_046742065.1). Taxonomy (NCBI): domain Eukaryota; kingdom Metazoa; phylum Arthropoda; class Malacostraca; order Stomatopoda; family Squillidae; genus Oratosquilla; species Oratosquilla oratoria. The sequence continues at coordinate 38,599,042 of NC_134800.1, read as the reverse complement.
TCAATCTTTACGATTGGGCGGAATGCACTTGAACGCTTTTATGGTCCTCTGGGCTAAATGGATATTGCGGTTGTCTTCGACTGCATCTTTCTTTTTTCCTGCTTCTCTTGCGCACCGAAAGACCTCTCACTTTGATTTTTGTCTATTTATTCATTCATTCATTTATTCATTCACTCATTCATTCATTCGCTCATTCATTCATTCAGTCAATCATTTATCCGTTAAAACTAAATTATATTCATTTAAAGAAAATGTGAATCCTGATAATGACCACAACTTCTAAGAAAAAAATCCTGGAAATGTAATGCAATAGATAAGAACTAAAGAATACCGTGGTGGAGATGAAAAAGCGAGCGAGCGAGAAAGACAGACAGAGAGAGAGAGAGAGAGAGAGAGAGAGAGAGAGAGAGAGAGAGGAGAGAGAGCGAGCCTGAGAGAGAGAGAAAGAGAGTCTGAGGGAGAGAGCCTGAGAGAGAGAGAGAGAGAGAGAGAGAGAGAGAGAGAGAGAGAGAGCCTGAGAGAGAAAGAGAAAGAGAGAGCTTGAGGGAGAGAAAGAGAGCCTGAGAGAAAGAGAAAGAGAGAGCCTGAGAGAGAGAGGAGAGAAAGAGAAAGAGAGAGCCTGAGGGAGAGAGAGAAAGAGAGCCTGAGAGAAAGAGAAAGAGAGAGAGCCTGAGAGAGAAAGAGAAAGAGAGAGCTTGAGGGAGAGAAAGAGAGCCTGAGAGAAAGAGAAAGAGAGAGCCTGAGGGAGAGAGAGAAAGAGAGCCTGAGAGAAAGAGAAAGAGAGAGCCTGAGAGAGAGAGAGAGAGAGAGAGAGAGAGATAGAGAGAGAGCCTGAGAGAGAAAGAGAAAGAGAGAGCTTGAGGGAGAGAAAGAGAGCCTGAGAGAAAGAGAAAGAGAGAGAGAGCCTGAGAGAGAGAGGAGAGAAAGAGAAAGAGAGAGCCTGAGGGAGAGAGAGAAAGAGAAAGAGAGAGCCTGAGAGAAAGAGAGCCTGAGAGAGAGAGAGAGAGAGAGAGAGAGAGATAGAGCATCTTTCTAAGCACATCACTTACTTCTTGTTTGAAATAGAGAAAGTGGAAGGAGGAGCGACTGATTCTGCATTGTTGTTAAAAAATCATAAATGAAATTGGTAAATCAATTAATCAAATAAATTGAAATCCAAATAAACAATAAATAAAAAAATACATAAACAGATACATAACTACATAAATACACAAATACATAAACAAATAATAAATAAACAAATAAATAAGTAAATGAATGAATACATAAGTAAATAAGTACATAAATATGAGAAAAATGAATTAAAATTTCCTTTCATTAATGATCTGACCAGTCAAACAAAAACATATAAAACAAAAGTTTATGGATTTTTGTGTTTATAAATGCGTCGCTTAGTACAGTTTAATTGGATGATCTGGAAGAGAAAAGGTCTCTTGACTATGCATAAGCACTGCTCTTAATGGAGAAAGCATAACTATGTTTGTCTTGATTAAACAGTAGGACCTGGGGTCGTTGTATATTATCAAACCTAAAATGCAATATCCACTTATAATTTGTATTGTGTTTGCCATGCCCTCTTTCAATTTGGTTGGGTGTGTGTGCATGTTTTTTGTAGTTCGTACTACACACACACACACACACACACACACTTCAACGAATGGACGGCTTAGAAGACGTTCTGAAGAAAAGTGAAGTCTGTGGATCCCAACGCAAAGAGAAGTGCCTAGTGTTTTTGCAGGGTGGGGGGGAAATTGCTCGTGGAGTAGTGGGAACGTAGGGAAAGAGGAAAAGGGGAGGGATTACTGAGGGAAATGGAAGGAAATGAGGAGGGAGTAGACTTTGCCCAGCCAGACAAGCGGAAGGTAAACAAAAGACTTAGCGAGGATCAAATGTCTAATAAAAATGTAAAGATTAGAAGTATAGAGAGGAGCAATACAGAAGAAAGTGACGAGAATATGTTCCAGGGATTTAAAGAGGGTGGGGGGGACACAACCCCCCCCCCCGACTGATATGACTAGAGGAGAGAGTTGATAAGGTGATCGAGGACTTGGAGCGTAAGTTAGGTAACGTAGACTCCATTTTCCAAAGAATTGAAAGGTTGGAACAACTAGAGAAGGCTAACAGAAACTTAACTGAAGAAATAGAGGACCTAAAAAGACAGTTAGGAAATGTAAAGGAGGAGAATGAGAAATTGAAGAAGAATAGTAATGAAAACAGAGAGAAAATAGCTACAGAAGCTAAAAATTGGAGAATAACTCAAGAAGGGAATAAGGTTTCATTCACTGACATAGTCAAACAGCAATTGAAAGAACATAATGAAGACTCAGTTATTAAAGTGATGAGACAGAAGGAGAATATAGTAAGAGAATTAGCTGACAAAAAGAAATGTATAATTATATTAGGAATGGAAGAGAAACATAACCCAGATAGAACCGCAAGAATCAAGGAGGAAAATGAAAGAGTAAGCAGTTTATTAAAATTAGTCCAGGAAGATGAACCAGAAATTATAAAGGAAATTGAGGAAAAATTCAGACTCGGAAAATATAGTACAGATAAGACCAGACCAATTAAGATTAAATTCAGGTCACAAACAACAGCAGAGAAAATTCTATCCAAGACAGGGAAACTAGCAACAAATGATCAATATAAAAAGGTATGGATAAAAAGAGAAATGAATAAGGAGGAAAGAGAGGCAGAAAAGCAGAAAAGAATTGAAGCTAAGGCAAAAAACGAGGAAAGAACGGAGTCAGAGAAAGAGAGATTCTATTGGAGAGTAGTGAACATGAAAATAAAGCAGTTCGACATACTAAAGAAAAACATAAGGGAAACAGATAATACAATGGAAGTGGCAGAAAACTAAGAGTGTCTTACACAAATATAGATGGATTGATAACAGGATTGAATGAACTGAATGATTATTTGAAAGAAAAAGAACCGGACATAATGGGAATTGTAGAAACAAAATTAAAAGGCCCACTACCACCCAACAGTGTAGGACATGATACATACAATTATTGGATTAGAAACAGAGAGAAAAAACAAGGGGGTGGAGTTATGTTCCTGACTAAGAAGGATATAAACGTGAAAGGTGTCATATATGGAAAGAATACAGTAGAGATGATTATGATAGAAGTGGAAGACCGAGATAAGAAGAGCAGAAAATTTGTGATCAATTATGTGCCTCCGAAAACAGCCTCATGGGAGGAGAGTGAACATAAAAGTATGTTAGAGGACACAAAGATAGCATTAACTAAAATAATGGAAGACGGAGGAAGAATAGTTATGATGGGCGACTTTAATTGCAAAGAAATCTGCTGGGAAGAAATGACAGTAAAGAGTGGTGATGACTCATGGGGAAATGCTCTACTTGAGATGATTACTGACCATTCAATGACACAATGGATACAAGAGAACACTAGGTATAGAAATGAAGAAGAACCATCGAGGCTAGACTTAATAATTACATCTGAACCTAGAATAGTGGACAAGATTGATAAAACACCAATAGGTAAAAGTGACCACATATTGATTGAACTGGAACTTAATGAAGAAAAATATATGAAAAGAAATGAACAATATAGAAAAGGAAGAATGATGTATGAAAAAACAAACTTTGATAAAATAAGAGAATTCTTCCAACAAGAAAACTGGGAAGAAATATACAAAGAAGAAACATCAGTGGAAGAGAAATGGAATATTTTGACAAAAATTTACAAAAAAGGAGTGGAAAAGTATGTCCCAAGACAAAAACAAGAAAAAGAATATGTAAAATGCTGGTACAACAAAAGTTGTAGGGAGTTAAGGGACAAAAGAGACAAAGCCTGGAACAGATGGAAAAAAGACAGAAGACCTGAAAAATGGAAAATATATACTGGTTATAGAAATGAATATGTACAAAAGTGCAGAGAGGAAAAAAGAAAATATGAAAAAGATGTTATAGAAAAGTGTAAAGATCAACCAAAACTATTCTACAGATTTGTAAACAATAAACTGAAAAACAAACAAGACTTAGAGAAATTAAGACAAGGAGGAGTTGAATACACTGAGGAAATGGAAATGGCAGAAATTATGAACAAACATTTTAAATCAGTGTTTACAAGGGAAAATATACAACCTGAAGAGATTGAGTGGAAGGAAAAAGTCCCCCTATGGAAGAAATAGAAGTAACAAAGAATGAAATATTGACACACTTGGGTAATTTTGATGTCAGAAAATCGCATGGGCCAGATGAAATAGCAAACTGGATTCTGAAAGAATGCAGGAATGAACTGGCAGACAAAATACATAGCATAATAAGCAGTTCCTTAAAAGAAGGAAAAGTTCCAGAAGATTGGAAAAAAGCAAATATAGTACCTATATATAACGGAGGAAATAAAGAAGAACCTACCAACTATAGACCAGTCTCTCTAACAAGTACAATAGCAAAAATATGTGAAAGAATTATCAAAAGTAGATGGGTAAAATACTTGGAAAAAAACAACGTACTAAATCCAAGGCAATTTGGATTCAGACAAGGACGATCATGCGTCACCAATTTAATATGTTTCTATTCAAGGCTAATAGATATAATACAAGAAAGAGATGG
>NC_134800.1:38569457-38584457 GCF_046742065.1 Oratosquilla oratoria | reverse complement strand
TAGGACTCGTAGTAATGGATTTAAATTAAACAAATTTAGGGTTTAAGAAGGAAATAGGCCAGAACTGGTTTAATAACCGAGTGGTTAACGAATGGAATAGACTTCGTAATGTAGTGAGGGCTGAAACAATTGGTTGTTTTAAGAAGAGACTAGATAAGTTTATAAAATTGACAGGTGGTAAGGGACATGGAACTACCTAGTGTAGACCTTATGATCTATTGCAGTCTCCTTCATTCTTATGTTCTTACGACCAGAGACTTCGGGGGGGGGGGGTATCTCGAAGGACTTTTGGAGAGCTCCTGAAGACTCCGCGGATCTCAAATCCCAAAGACGACGACGACGACGACGACGACGACGACGACGACGAGCCGCATCAGGTAATCTAAACCTTCGAGGATTAGAGTTAGAGTAGGTTTTTGCTCTCCTCCATTAAGAAAAAAAAGGAGAAAATCTTCCTCTGCATGTGAGCCTGCGCATGCTAATGTCCACTTAAAGAGGCATTAATCTGGAAGGGAAAGGGTCCTCATTCCGGCAGCGGCAGGGATCCTGAGGCAGATAACGCAAGTCGACCCAGAGGGCTCCTCCAACACTCTTTCCAGTAGGGTTACATAGCCGACATCCAAACCTAAACCATGTAGACGTATCTTTTCTATGCGTTTTTCTAAGTAACAGTGACAATGATTATAACAACAATACTAATAATGATAATAATAATGATAACAATGCTGCTGCTGCCGCCGCCAACTACCTCCTTCATAACGGTATACTGTATAGAATGATTTATGATGATTTCAATTGTAAGGGAGCTACTGCACAAGGAAATATATCAAATATCCAACAACCAAAAATGAATTGGCTGAGACTTGCTACTTCATGGCTCAGGTTCAGATGTCTGTAGCAGTGAAAGGACCTGCCTCCAGACACTGCAAGAACGAGGCGGAGAAGGAACGAGTTACCTTACAGCTTGCCTTACGTAAGGAGCAAAAAAAGGTGTAAATAATCTCATCTTCAGACACTCCCATGTGGAGTCGCATTACTCTCTTCAACACAGTGACGTATTATGTCTTTCTTAAGGTAATTTGATTCATCAGAAAGGTGGACTTTGGGTTCGGGGGATGATGAGCGGGTTCAGGGTTCATCAAACTCCCATTTTGGCCCGTGTCCATCCCTCTCACCTTAATAAAATCGTCTGTAACCAGCCTGAATAAAGGATTTAAAGTTGTGTCTCTCTGTTTAAGAGAAGTCATCTCCAACCCCGTGTGGTTGTTAATTAAGAACGTAGAAATAAAAATACTGTACGCAACGCCTCCAACAGTGCCTCATAATAACTAACCATCACCAAATGACGGCAACGACGTGATCCGAAGTGGCGGTGAATCACAGGCGAGGCGCAACAAAGGCGATGATAATGTCGGCAAGCAAGCGCAGGTTTCAAGTGAAGAAGGAGAAGGTGTGAGAGTGGGTGTGGGGATGGGTGACCCGCAGTTGAGTCCACCCGTCTTGCACGTACACAGAACTTAGCTGAAGCAAAGTACTCATGTGACAGCGGCACCTTTTCTGTTCAGCGATGCATAAGCGAGGAAGAGGTAAGGATTGGTCAGGTCATGTCGAAAGCAAGTTTTAATGAAGAAGTTTTGTGTTGTGCCACTGGGGGGGTGCAGTGAAGCCTAACTGAGGCCAATCTCACCGAAGACAGAAGAGAACAGCTATGGCACAAATAAGTACATGCATACATACATAAAAATTAAATGAAATACTCGTAGTGAATCCCTCCATAAGAAATAGGAAGGTGGAGAGGGGTTTTAAATTCTTGTTTTAGAAATAATCAAAGCCCTACAGTTGGAAAAATACTGTGGGAAAGAGTTCCAGTGTCTCCCAGCACAAGAAAAGGTAGACAAGTTACTATTTGAACCTTGCAAGAAATAATTTCATAGAAAAAAATCGAGATATTTTTCCTACAAAAAGAAAGTGATGCATGGTCTCCTAACTAGAGGAGACACATAGAGGGACCTTGACTTGGAAAATCTCATGAAAGACGAGAGGAATATAATATTGTGTTGGAGAAGGAAAGACTTGAGTCGCTGCCAGAAGAGAGAGATTGAGGACGACGGGGGCTCGAGTACAGATCCCTGCTGGACGCCGCTTTCAGCACCAAAAGAATTGGACCCAAGTCAGGCTGCCAATACAGAAACACGTACCTGACGTGGAAACATCTAAAAAAAATTAAGAATTTCATTTGTATGCTGGGTCTTCTCGAACAGAAGCTAAAGAAGACCACAATTTACGGCGTCGAAGGCCTTTGTAGACCAATAAAGGCCACAAAAACATCTTTATGTTCTCCACATGTATATTGTATTTGTTTTGTGACGCATGAACACAAGTACGCACATACACACGCACACACACACACACACACACACACACACACACACATATATATATATATATATATAAATACACACACAAACAAACACGCACGCACACACACACACACACACGAATTTGGAACTATAGATGAATTTGAAGCTAGGTACAATAGATTGGAGAGTAAGAGACAGGGCCCCACGAGCATTGCTTTCCTGTATACTACAATTAGGCAAATACAAGTAGGCATATAAACCCACCCACTTGTTTCTGATTCATATCCAGAGGAACCTTTCATTATCGAAGGGATTATTGCATCTCGCTTGGGAACAGTGAAGAAATTCATTTAGTTATATTAATGTGAAAAAACTGCGGAGGCTGCTTCCGGATCTGAATAAGCTCATCTGACAGAAACTAAGGAAAATTCTTAGAATGTCATCTACCCAATTAAGGGTTTAACGAAACACTCAACCGAATAAGATCATCTGACGGCAGACAAATAAACACAGTCTGAAATCTTCTCGATATTGTTCGAGCTGTAGGTAGGGGAGGGGGGTGTTAACCTGGGTGGGATTCAGTATTACCCTGTGGAACAGGTTTTAGATTATAAATGTCTCCTTTAAGGAGGAGGGCATCCACCTCGTCGTACATCCATCTTCTTAGGCCTTGTGGCGCCCCGTTGTCATGGCTGTTGGTGATTTGATGTATGTAGGTATATACATATGTGTATATATATATACTGTATATATATAAATATATATATATATATATAATATATGTATGTATGTATGTATGTATATATATATATACACACACACACGTGTGTGTGTGTGTTAGATGTTAGAACTAGGATTTTCATTCAAGGAGGGAATTTTATTGTTTGGCAAGGTGAGGGGAATGGTAGTTTACAGACCTTTGGACGCAAACTGTTGGAATATTAATCTTTCTACAGACTAGAGCTCTATAGATTCTACAACATACACGATGAAACGATCATCACACTTTTATTGACGTCATTGATCAAATTAAACGTCAAGATAAACCTTTCTTCTCTCTTGGACCTGACATGTTTACGAAAAGGAATCTGGGAAAGGTGTTGTGATATTTTGATAGGTGCTATGGAGGCGCAGGCGCTGCAATATGATGAAGAAGGATAATAACCATTGTACTAACTCATCTCTATGAAATGTACACAACACTGACATCCCTGTACGTTGTGAAATATGTTACTCTAATGAACAGAATATTAATAAGTTAATATAATTTTGTTATGGACACTAATTTTTGTAATACATACTTATAATCACTCTAATCATAAAACAATATATATCTATTGCTTTTATTACATTGTATAATTATGACCGTTATTGTACAAGTGGAATGATATATAGATTACATCAAAGAATTTTTTTTACTTAATCTTAATTCTATTTCCGGACAATACCTATATCTCTCATCTATTTGATCGTAAACTGGAATTACACTATGAAATGTTAATGGTTCGCCGAATAGTAGCGAAATAATGTTGTTGTTGTTGTTGCTGTTATGTTTACATGCTTCTTTCCATGTGTGTGTGTGTGTGTGTGTGTGTGTGTGTGTGTGTGTGTGTGTGTGTGTGTGTGTGTGTGTGTTTGTGTGTGCGATTAACCACGGTCTTGGATCACGTGTTGGGCTCGTGATCGACAGCTATTACCCTTCCAATCTATGGTTAAAGTTGTGACCTTACACACACACATACACACCCAACTCCTTACCCATGCGAGTTGGAGTCCCGGCTCGCAGTGCAGTGATGTCTAAAAGATTTCAGCCCTGGGCGGGAATCAAACTCGGTCCACTGGAGTAGTGGTTGCAAATGGTACCATTGCGCCGTCGATCCGTGTGTGTGTGTGTGTGTGTGTGTGTGTGTGTGTGTGTGTGTGTGTGTGTGTGTGTGTGTGTGTGTGTGTGTGTGTGTGTGTGTGTGTGTGTGTGTACTTATATTGTATATTTTACCCAAATTACTTTTTTACACAGTCAAGGGACGAGTCAAACATACCAACAAACTCAGGAAACCATTTGCCGCTATTTCATAATAGAGTTCACAGTATTTTCCTCTATTGAGATATGACCAAAAGCGTCTTTGCGTCGGTCTGCGTCCATTTTGACGTATTTAACAGATACGTTCAGGTGTAAAAAAAGAAAAGAAAAGAAAAACTGTCTACATCTATTTTGACAAGTATTCAACAGATATGTTCAGTGTATTAAAAAAATCCGGGGTCGAGGTATTGCTTTCGGTCGAGTTTATTTGCTTACTTCTCTCAGGTGTTCACAACTGGACCAACGATGGTCGTACAGGACGTCGGAAAGAATCATCTCCCCGTCGAATGTTTTCAGTTCACATCAGTGACCTCATCTCCACCTGCGGCTTTCGTTGTAGGGAAGAAACTTCCATACAGGGGCGGGGATTACGTCATGAGGGGGTGGAGCTTAGACAGAAAGGGCGGGGCTTATGCCGTAGGGGTTATATGAAGAGGAATGGCTACAGGGACGAGGCCGACGTGTTAAGGCAAGAACTTACGTCACAGTGGGCGGGGCAAAAGCCTAAGCCCCGCCCAAGTGGGCAGGGCTTAAGCTTTTGTGGGCAAGACTTAGGTTCCAGTGGGTGGAGGCTTAGATTGGAGTGGGCGGGCCTTAGGTTCCAGTGGGCAGGACTTAGGTTCCAGTGGGAGAGGCTTAAACTCCAGTGGGCGGGGCTTAGGCTATAGTGGGCGGGCTTACGGAGTAAAGGCGTGGCTTAGACTACAGAAGGAGATCCCTTCTCCAAACTGAGCAAATCTCCTGGCATTAGGCAGAATACATTTAAAAGTGCCAAACATTATTCTCCAAAGGAACTTATCGACCCAGAGAAGCTGGCAAAAAAAAAAAAAACCGAAGGTGCTTTAAATATTCCCTTTTTTATATGAATAATTTCTACAAGGAATCCCAAATGTGCTGTGAAATATTGCAAACGTCTTATCTACGCGTGAGGTGTGTAATGGCCGAGCGGACGAGGGTACTAGTGCCTGGAATCGAGAAGATAGATGAACTGTGGTTCGAGTCCCGCTTGGAAGGTTCGACGCGTAACGAGTAAGAACAGTACGGTCTTAAATCTACGAGTACCGACAGAGGTATTCATGCCTAGTCACCTCGCAGAGCGGGTTACTGCTGACACGTCACAAATGCATGTGTAAAAGAATGTCTACATGTCATACAACTTATTTACTATTATTATTATTATTTATTTATTTATTTTTATTTATTTTATTTTATTTTTTTGCCACGAGAAAAAATGCGCTATTGTATAAATAAACATACTTATGGAGACAGCATGACAATAGATTTGGCTATTTTCTTGTTGTTGTTTGTAGAAACAACTGCCATATTGTAAAAAAATATCTGTTGCAAATAATGTATTTTCTTAAATACAACTAAATCTCGCAAAATTCGTATTTTCTGTCCTTCACTTTCCTGAAGATTGTGCAATATATTCAGACGTGCAATGCAGCATATGCTAAAAATGTGTGTATTAACTGGATGGAAAGATGAACAGAAAATGGACATCAATGCAACATTACATAACAGCTTCAAAGGAGAGAGAACAAATATCAGATAAAATGTTTCTTGACGAGGTGCTAGTCGTCATGCCTATCAAACTATCAGTGCATGATGTCAGGTTAGATTAGGTTAGGTTACGTTAGTTTATATTAGGTTAGGTTAGGTCAGATCAGGTCAGGTTAAGTTAGGTTAAGATAGATTAGGTTAGGTTATGATAGATTATGACTAAAGGGGACATTCTTATTAAATGTTATATGTGAAATGATAACGATACCTGATAACATTCATCTACATACAATTATTCAGCTTTTACAAAAAAACGAAAAATAAAAATGAATCCTGTTTTTTTTAAAAGGTAAAAAATAATTTCTAAACGAGCTACACAATACCAACATATACATGAATATAGTTATTCAGTAATTACCTATACGATATACAGCCGTAGAGAAACCCCCTGAAACATTATATTGTAGGCTGTAAAGATACTGTTGACAGGTATAGACTGATACATTGACAGATAGATGAATACACAGATGGAAGGAGAGAATGTATCAGTGATAGAAATTGAAGGGCACTAGACAATACGGTGGGTACCCGCTGCTCGTTTTTTTAAGAATTAAGAGAAGAAAACGAAAATAAAAAGGTTTCATATTCACGAGACCAACGGCTGCGCCCGTCCTTGCTTTGCAGGGGGCTCGGCATTCGACCTTCATTATTTACAAAATGAGGGGCAAACAACATTTTTCTCTCTTTTTATTTTCATCTTCTTGTCTTTAGAAAGACTAAAAATACCAAATGACCAAGCAAAATAACTTCTAAGGTTTCATTGACAAAATATCACAGTATGCTTATTTTTGAAGTTGAGATTTTTCTCAATTTTATTTTCTATATACTGTGTTAAGTTTGAATTCAATTCTATCCAGCCGCGTGGAACCAAGAATCTGATCATTCTCTCTCTCTTTTTTTTTCTTCTTCTTAGATCAAATGTGACAGATAAGAGAAACGATTAACTGGACATTGTAACAAGACATTGTGTTTTTATTTTCTTTGGGCTTGAGGCCCTTAGCGTGTGAAGCCCTAAACCCAACAATGTCGGTAAGATCGTGTAAATATTCAAGAAGGGGCACTCACTGATCAAATCTGAGGGTGGAGTGCACGGTTTATATATGTAGTGTAATTATACATATATATATATATATATATATATATATATATATATATATATATATATATACATATATATATATATATATATATTTTTTTTTTTTCAACTACATATCACTTTTAATTCCGTATCATCGCAAACGAGACTGAGAATCGCTCGAAGGAGGTACATACATACATACATATACCAAGGCTTTTTCCCCCTTTCAAGGGAGGTAGCCAAAAAGGGAAAGGCATAAAAACACTCCCACCCATTTCATCCCTAAATACACTCCACACCCCTCCCACCCTCCCTCTCATCTGAGCACCTCCTGGATGACGGGTCATCCCTGCACCTTGCCCACCGCCCTGGGTCAGAAGCAGTGTCGCAAGACACAGCACATCCACAGCAAGGCCGCTTCATTTAGTCGGCGACCCCCCCCTCTCCGTCCCCCCTTGCATATAATTACACGGCTAGAATCACAAGGTGTTTCAAGAATTCTGTTCGTCACGGTATCTCCAATTTTCCTTGAGGAAGGACAAGACTCTTTGACATCAGAAAATAATAACTTTAATTGTACGATGGACATACAACACGAATTTTCATCAATATAGATTCAGTTCGCGAGAAAATAATATCCGATTTGGGATATTGTTTACTGTTATTTTCATACTGCCACCTGTTATCTTATCAAAATCGTAATCTTCCTTGCGTTTATATTCATTAAAGTATTACGACAAGAGGTTCTCGAATCTTTTATTGCATATTTTGGTTATACGTTTCTTTTAATTGTTCTCATTGGGCATGACTATTTTTTGTCTTACGTGCCCCATGACAAAATTTCTTCAAACGGTAGATTTATTGTTTTTTCTATGTCTGCCCGGCAAACCATACAGTAGGCGTCTTAAATCTACTGATGATATACATCTCTCATTGATAACCGTTAGGATCAGTTACGAAAGTATGAAAAAAATAAATGAAGTCTATTCTTATTGCCTACGAAACTACTGTAGAGTTAATGGTGGAATCCTCATAGTCACGTGACCACCTCTCAAGGTTCTCCTGTCACATGTACGGGACTCAAATGAGTTCTTTTGAGTAGAAACGATTTAGGTTACCATCTTTTATTTTTCGAATCTCCACATGTCAATTCCCCTTTGCGTCATATATTGAGAAGCTGAATGACGAACTAAGAGAAGTTTAACCTAGAATAAGAATATTAGACACGTGGCTGAATTGTCCTTAGGGAAGTCTAGAATAATGTAAACTAAGTCGTCTTCCGGGTTTTCAAATTCACAACATTTGACGAGAATCTTGAATATATGTGTGACGGAAGCCGTGCCACACTCCGAGAACAGCTGTATCATAATACTGCTACCACATCTAGTCAGTTTAATGATTTACTCGTTTCTTTGCTGTGGGCAGGCGGTTATAATCAAGTGTTAACCTAAGTATGTAAATAGGACCATCGTGCTGTAGATGTTCTGCGTACAATCGACACCTACGTGTGTGTGTGTGTGTGTGTGTGTGTGTGTGTGTGTGTGTGTGTGTGTGTGTGTGTGTGTGTGTATAATGTTTTAATGCCACAAACTCCTCCCATCAGAAGGCTAGGACGGTGCCCCTCACAGTGGGTTTTGTAGCGTGAAATTTAAAGAACAATACCCTTGGTTCAACTTCGCCGATGGCAGGAATCGAACCGCCATCCCCTCGACCTTCGCCGTAAGTAACGACGCCGTAATCCTTTCCTCCAGGCTGAACCAAATGCTCAAGAGTCGTCCTTCCTCGATGCCTGCGTGTGCAGTTACTCGGCCGAGGCATTTCCTGGCACCCTCCAGTACAGACGACTTGACATTAGTCTTTTCTCTGCATAGTGAGGTTCTTGTTAGATCGAAAGAGTTTTCAGTTATTTTAATCAAAGAAAAAGCCAAAGCTTGAGGGACTGATGAATGTTGACAATATCTCTCTCGGGAATCGATTGGAACCTCCTCACCAAACAAGCTCTGATGAATAGACGAATGCGTGGTCCGGTGGATGCCTTCAACTCGACAGGTGCAAACAAGGAAGATGTTGAACTTCACCCTATGAGGTGACACACATAGAGAACTGTCGGATAGCCTAAGGCAGAGTTCTGAGGCGGTGTAAGCATATGGAAAGAAAGAATGAGGAAATGCAAGAAAAAAAATGGGAAGCAGAAGTAAATGAAATGAACTTAAGACCAAGAATGGGGTGGATGGATGGTGAGTGTCTTTCAAGCAAGGAAAAGAAAATACAAACGATAAGAATGATTGAAAAGATTGAGAATGGATTGAGGAAAGTCTGCTCACTATTCATTTTTATGAGGGGGGCACCATATACTAAAGCTCTGGCCATCGGGCCCTGCTGAGGATGACCTGTCATCCACGAGGTGATAAGATGGAAGGGGAGATTTATGGGTTTGGGTATTGGGTTTATTCTCCGCCTTATGAGGGGGAAAAGGCCCTTTGATGTGGAGGAGGAGGAGGAGGAAGAAGAAAAAGAAGAGGAAGAAGAAGAGGAAGAAGAAGAGGAAGAAGAGGAAGAAGAAGAGGAAGAAGAAGAAGCAGAAGCAGCAGCATATGAAGCAGCAGCTGCTGCTGCCGCACTATCACTATCATCACATAAGCATCATCACAACCATTATTATCATATCCTCTTTAATATACCATGATTTTGACTTTGACTTTGACCACACGATTTAAATAAACCTAAGTGGGTTTAGGATGGTGCCACTCTTGCCATTCAAAAGGAAACAGTTATATGTAGAACCACTTAACGAAAATTATAAACTTGCTTGTGTTAGTGATTGACTTGAGGTAGCCAAGTCAAAAGGACGCACCTTCTCCTACCCACTCCACTACCGTTGTTTACCCTCTCATCTTAGCTCCTCGTGGTTGAAGGATCGATCATTCCTACCTCCTCCTCCCCACTGCCCTGGGTCAGAAGCAATGCAGCAAGACACAGTGCATCCACAGCAAGGCCACTTCACTTAATCGGCGATCCCGCTCTCCGTCACCTCATGCGGAGAATAGAGAAGACAGAGAGAAATCCCTTCTTGCTCCGTCAAAGTACCATCTATACACAACCCTTCTCTACTCAACCCTATCCTCTGTCTTCTCCCTATCCCTATTTAGTGATATAATAAAGATATTTTCCTCTTCGTCATAGATGTTGATTTTCTTGTCCTGACGAAAGTTTGTGGTCGTCTGTGTTTATAGATGTAATCGAAAGCAAAGAGTAGCCGGTAGATGAAAGGGAGGAAGACGAAGAAAGAAGAGAAATATGAAGACAAAAAATGAACAATAAGAAGGTGCAGAAAAACACGAAAACAAAGGATTCCCCCCCTGAGCTGCATGAAACCGTGAATCATCAGAACAAAATGCATAAATGTCCATTGATATACGAAAAGAAGGACAGACCGTAGAGTTAACGTAAAGTCCCTAATCTTGATATGTAAGATAAAGAGCTTAACATAACACTGACTACACTTTCCAGAATCTTCCTGTTGGCACGGCCAGATCAGTGATAGGTGAAACCCGCAGCACCGATCCCACCTGTACCGGTTCGAGACCAGACACCACAACACGTCGACTTCCCAGGTCACATGACAAGAAGCGGATATCTCATACCTAGAGAGGTAGATAGAGAGGGGAGAGAAAATATATTCTAAGTGCATGCCCCTCGCGTTACCCCATTCTACCGTTGACTTTGGTACATAGTACCTTGCCGTTCCTTGGATGACCATGCCTCAAAGATACAATCAAGTTTCAATGACATGTACATCATTGATAATTTCAGGATTTAAAGAAACAATCATATTTCAGAATTAGAATTATTACAAACAAAATATACCTAAACGTTGCAAGGAGAAATTGATATTTTTTAAATAATTAGAAACAAACAACAAAAATCAACATGTGAGACACGGACAGTTTATCTTTAGACATGCAAGCATTCGAGTCGAGTAAAACAAATGAACGACAAATGAATAAAGTGCGAGATTACGCCAATAAGAGGCCTTTTATCCCATCACGAAACTATCTTAAAAAATACCATGAACTACATTTTCAAAACAACCATAAGAGAATCACGACACAAAAGAATGTTTAATATAACATGTAGCATTCCTGGGAACCTCTTGAAGAAGTTCAAAACCCGTTCATTTCCTTGTTCAGGTCGCGGCACAACAGGTGCTAAAGTGGCTCGACCTTGGGTGGCCATCGATCTGTAGACCTGTGCGCGGAGTGGTCGCTGGGGGCCAGAGCGGAGCAGTGAGGGCTCGTTCGGACGCAGTAGCAACTCCGCTTAGACCATGAATAAAGAATAAAGACCAACCCTCTGCACTGTTTACCCTCGTCCTTCCCCTGCACAATGCCTACAGTGTGTTTGATTGGCTAAAGGGTTGGTTCAGGCGTTCTGAGCGTGAATGTAATCAGCTTGTTTCCCAACATAGTGAGATTACCTCCAGTATTTGTGATTTGTTTAGGAAATGACATGGGGGTGAAATGTCAACAATAACATACACGGATAGACAGACATAGAGGCAGTGGCAAACAGATAGACAGACAAACAGACACAGGCAGACAGAGACAAGAGACGTGTATTATACTGCATGTAAGCGCCGATAATTCACCAGACCCTTAAGGACATTTCACCGATGTCGGAAATCATTCTGGGTTGAGTGAAGTCAGGTAGGAGGTGGTAATGCAGCTAATAATGACCGGGGACATATGGGAGCGTGACATCCCTACACTGCAGATAAGTGGTGGTAAATACAGTCTGGGAAGGAGGCTCGCCTCTTAAAGGAATATGTATAGAGAGAGAGGCGACCGGATCAGTGATGCTGGTCCTCATAAAACGAGGTGTAATGAAACCATTTTCTGAGGAGGAGGGGGAGAAATAGCAGGTTGTAGCGAGAAATTGAGTAGGAATGGCATTCAAGTAAAAGGTGGAGTACCACAAGGGTAAGTGAAAGGGATGTTATTAATAAAAGTCATGTACATACTCAAACACATATAATACCTACATAAGACACACACACACACACACACACACACACACACAAGCTTATCTATATATATTCAGAAGGCACAGCAATACTTTGGGGAAATCATATATTTTAGTTTAGTCTAAAACAGAAAATGATAGAAACACGTATCTTATTCTATCCAGGAAGTGATTGGAATCGTGGACTGATAGTTGGAAGAAAACTGTTTGAATCCTAATTGAAAATTAATAATTCAAAATTGACCATTCCCCACAAAATCTACTTTAAACCCAGAAAAAATATATAGAAAAAGACCACTGAAATGCGGCTGAATTTAAAGGTTGCAGACATATTGGGGGTATAATTATTTCATAAACTAAGAAAACTAGAAAATATAATTTTCAAACTTGTATTTTTAACAATTAATTATTAGACGTTATTGACAAAGTGCTACGGACATAGAAATAAGACACTAGCAGTCAAGAAAAAAAAAAAAAACATTTGTCATCAAACTTTTGAATCTGAGTGTAAATCGTATACCAAAAACGAAGGCAAAAACGCATGAAGTAGCAAAAGATAAAGAGCCCATGTGTAAGCATATTCAGTACTTCCAGAACTGGTTTAGCTAATAAGCAATGTCAAACAAATCATTATATTGTTACTTGTACAAGCTGGGGAACTGTACATCAAACATCGTTTAGCCATGTGAAATCTAACATGTACAGAATATGTTTGCACCAAGCAACTGTTATGGTATGATACATAGTAACGCTTACATTGACATGAGAGATGTTTTATGAGAGACCACAAGTCATCATAGAGAATGGAGTGCTTGTAACGTCAACATATTTTCAGAAAGACAGGGTCTCAGTCGAAAGGAAAGGTAACCCACAAAAAAATAATAAATAAATAAATACAAAAATAAATAAATAAATGTATATTTACACACAAAGAAGATATCTAAACCCTATATTGTACAGATTAATCCACGAAATCCAATGTGCTACATATTTCTTTATGGAAGAAGCCCTTGTGCATGAAGAAGGAAACGAGGACTGAGGAGAGAGCAGAGGACATTCCAACAAAATGCCAACCAAAAGAAAATATTTAGGAAGAGAAAACTGAACAGTGTTCAGAGGTCAGCGGGAGCTTTTGCTTCTTTCTCAGTTCCTTTAACATGGTAGAGAACAAGATAGATTTTGTTCTGGTAAAATCCTGATGGCTATTAAAGCCTGATTCAGCCGAGGGAGTTTGCTCAAGCAAAAATCCACAAAGAAAACTACCTGAAAGGAAAAGATTACGAATAACATACGATTAAGTATAAATCTTAAATACCGATGAAAAAAGTAACGTAACTCTCAAAGAAAAAATAAACGATCAATAAATGAATAAATTAATAAACAAATGATTGAATAAATCATACATAAACAAATATACAAATAAATAAAATGATGAAAAATCAAACAGGAGACCAGAAACAAATATTCAGAGATTCGGCCTCATATGATCTACTCACTTGTTTGGGAATGAAAAGTCTTTTAATTTG
Source organism: Oratosquilla oratoria (assembly GCF_046742065.1). Taxonomy (NCBI): domain Eukaryota; kingdom Metazoa; phylum Arthropoda; class Malacostraca; order Stomatopoda; family Squillidae; genus Oratosquilla; species Oratosquilla oratoria. Next base: position 38,570,828 of record NC_134800.1, on the reverse strand, counting down.
GATATCCGAGGGAAATGGCTTTCTGAACCTAGAAAAGAATGGAGACAACACTCAGATTTTTTCTTATTCATTTATGTACTTATCTATTTATTTGTTTTTATAATTTTATGTGTTCATCATTTTATCTATATATATCTATTTATTTTTCTACTGATCTATTCATTCAGTATATTATAATTAATTCATCTATTTATTCCAATTATATTTCATAGTGCATTTGAAAGAGGGTATTTACTGAAAAAAATGTCATATTGACAGGCAAAAGATTACGCAGCAATTACTACGGTGTATATTTCTATTCGGAAATGACTGTCGTTGAATGGAGCCCAATAGCTGGATGGAGAGTCTGCGATGGTTGTTTGGAGAGACGTGATTGGTCAGGGAAGGAAAGGGGCGTGACATGTTTCGCCAGGGACCGTGGACTAGACCAGCATCGCCATCATTGTTGTCTCGTTACTATACCTTCACCACCACTGCTATCATCATTGTCATCATTATTATCAACCCCTTCCTCCTCATCATCACAAGGCAACACCATACAAATGCCGCCGCAATTTACGGAATAGTCCTCACCGTCTTAGTTAAGATTAATCCGCTGATGCTATTTTTCATGCCCTTGTATCATCACTGGATCTAGACAGGTTGAAGGTGCAAGTGTCCAATTTGTTACAAAACGCAGCTAATGAGGTAATAATTCAAATTAAGCGTTGGGTGATAACATACCCTGGGTCTTCTCTGTTTATACGAAGCGCCAAAGGTCGAAAACTATAATAAAGACATATAATTCCAGCCATCATCTCGCTGTTGGAGTCAATTTGATGTACGAGGGGAAAACCGGCAGCATCAACAACGCTAACACACCCTATCATCCTTCAATGAGAATAAATTATGAATTTGGCAAAATTATGATAATTTTGATAACACACTGAGGTACCGCAGGTTGTTCGAGGTGCGTGGAAAATGGTCAAGATATAAAATGAACTGAAGAATATATAACAGACCGCGCAGAATAGGTCGGTGAGTCTTGATGTGCGAAAGGTAAGGACACATGATATAGAGAGTAGGAAATACCCTGCATGTATTTTAGATACATCATCGTGAGGTACAACGACAGGCAGGTCGTAAGAGTTCTTATAACTCTGTCATCCCGAGGACTTAATTTGAGTGATACATCAGTAATAAAGATGTGGAATATGTATATTACGAATGATGAATTGGTAGACTTCGATAGTGTCTGCAAACGTTTGTAGTAGAATTTTTATTTTATTTTACTTTATTTTGTTTTATTTTTGCCCATCAGGTTTCGTATCTGCTTCTCCAGTAGACAGAAAAAAAAATCTATTGTGAAACTTCTGAAAATCGTAATTTCCC
>NC_134800.1:38529457-38564457 GCF_046742065.1 Oratosquilla oratoria | reverse complement strand
TCGGGGTCATTGTCCGACCGCTACGTTACCCGCCCAAGGCGGCGGTGGAGGCGGCGGCGGCGGCGGCAGCGGTGGCGGGATGGTGCAGGCGGCCATACTTCGCGCGACGGGGGTTCCTTCCAACTTTGGTGCTCTCCTATCCTCTCTTCTCTCTCCTACCTTCTCTCTCTTCCTTCTCCCCTCATCCCTCTCCTCTCCTCTCTTCTCTCTCTTACCTTCTCCCCTCATCCCTCTCCTCTCTTCTCTTTTCTCTCCTCTCTTCTCTCCCCTCTCCTCTCTTCCTTCTCCTCTCCCCTATCCTCTCTTCCTTCTCCCCTCTTCCCTCTCCTTTCTTCTCTCTCCCTTCTTCTCTCTCACTTCTTCCCTCTCCCCTCTCCTCCCTTCCCTCTCCCCTCTTCCCACCTCCCTTCTCTCTCCTCTCCCCTTACCCCTCTCCTCTCTTCCCTCTCCTCTCCTCTCTTCCCTCTCCTCTCCTCTCTTGCCTCTCCCTTCTTCCATCTTCCCTCTCCTCCCTTCCCTCTCCTCTCTTCTCTCTCCTCTCTTCCCTCTACTCTCTTCTCTCTCCTCTCTTCCCTCTCCCCTTTCCTCTCTTTTCTATTCCCTCTCCTCTCTTTCATTCTTATCTCTCCCCTCCCCCTCTCATTTTCCTTTTCCTCTCTCCCTCTCCATCACCACAATCTTCATCCTATTCTTCCTATTACTCTTCTTCCTATTCCTCTATTGATTTTTTCTTTTCCTTCCTCCTTTTCCTTTTCCTCCACTTCCCCTTGTTCAATTTTTATTTTCTTCTTTCTTTCCTTCTTCATCCCCTTTCTTCTGTTCTTCCTCTTCTTCATCCCCTTTCTTCTGTTCTTCCTCTTCTTCATCCTGCTCTTCTCTAATTTACTCGTATTCCCTCCTCTACCTCATCCTGGGACTCTTCCCTTACATATTCTTCTTCCTTCTCTGCTTCTTCTCTTTCTCCTCCTCCTCCTCCTTCCTCGTCCTCCGGGTCTCTTCCTCCACCTTTCTCCCCTTTTCTTTCTTATCCTTCACAACGTACTTTTTTTTCTTCTTTCTTCTAATTCCTCTGCTTCATTTTGTACCTCTTTTTCTCATGTAGTTTAATTCAATTCTCGCTTTTCCAAGGCCTAGTTACAAACTTTGTTCTGAGCCACCGCCAGACGAATTTATTCATGTGAAGGAAACCTCACAGTCAAATTCGACTTCCGGGAAAAAGTCAATTGAGCGAATTTTTTATTCTTCAGAAATTCTCTTCTGTCTAATGCGAGGCGGATCTGTTCTAACTAGGTTAAGCTCTTTGGATTAATGTTTATCCAGTGTTCTAGATTAAATTAACTAACGCCAGGCGATTTTAATCAGCTGCGAGAGACTAATTGGCACAAAAGACTTATTCGTCACACCAAAAGGACTTCGTTCTGCCTATCGCCAAGCAATTCTATTCTGCTCGGAAGAACGTCTCGTCGTTGAGTCAATTCACTCCCGTTTCGCAAGGTCACCTGAATGATCTGGCCTGACCTGAGCTGACCTGAACTGGCGTCACCTGACCTGACCTGGCATCATCTGACCGGACCTGACTTGACCTCACAATACCTAGGCTGACCTGACCTGACCTATCCTTCCTTCTCTCTTTAGCGCGGGAACCCTGCTTCACCTTCCCGATGTCCCTAAGAGGAGTCGTGGATCCCCTTGGCCTCTTTATAATGGCGACACCTCTCAAGGTTTATAAAATCGGCCGGTATCCCCCTGAATAAAGTCTACACGCACACACGCGGACACACACACACACACACACGCACACACACTGGAATGCGCAGCGACACTATGGACACCCAGTACTAAAAAGAATATAAGGAAACTAGAAAGAATACGCGCGCACACACACGCACGCACACACACACACACACACACACACACACACACACACACACACACACACACACACAGGAACATATGCGTGTGTGTGCAGGTTTGTTATAGTGCTCTATATTTCCCTTGTGCGTCTGTAGTTGTGAGAATGTATGTGTACCAGAGTTCGTGTTTATATTCTAGGCCTATTTGGGGAACGTGCATACGCGCGTGTGTGTGCCTAGTCCCTCAAACCACTCATCTCTTCCTCAATCCATTTGTAACAGTTATCTGGCGAGAATGAAATATTCATCGTTAGATAGGATTGCTAACATTTGATAAGGTATCTAGCATTAGTAAGGATTAAGTCTCTAAAGTACAACATTAGGGGGACGGATGGGTTCAAATATCTTAGTTCGTTATCTAAAAAATGTTGCACTCAAAATTTCCTTCCTATTATGTTTGCCTGTTTGTTTGTTTGTTTGTTTGTTTTTTACGTCGTGTTTCTCGTCTTAAACCCAATTTTCATTCTTTTCTACCCTTTTTAGTTTTCTGATTCTTATTTTCTATTCAATTATTCTCTTCTCTACTTCCCTCTTTTATTAGATTATTCTTCTTCTCATAAGTTTTTCCGTCTTTCTCTAAGTCAATTACTTTATTTGTTCTATTTATTTTTGCTTGTTACTTCATTTTCTGTTTCTTCTTCGTACAGAGACAGCGAGCAAACTTTGTCTTTTATTTGTTTGGCTTTGTCATCTGTACAACCATCGTGACACGCCTTCCCTCCTTTTCCTCTTTACCCTCCTCCTCCGTTCCCTCCCTCCCTCTTCTAACCCTTTCTTCTCTTATCGTTCTTTATTCAATTTTTCTTTCTCCTTTTCCTCCTCCATTTTCTCTTCTTCTTCCCTTTGTTTTTGCTTTTGCTTTCACATTCTCTTGCTCCTCTTACTTATCCTTTCTCTTCATTTTCATCAAATTTGTCTCTGTACCATTAGTTTCACTGTTTAGTATAACCATTCCTATTCTCATCTGTTTGTGGTGTCTTTCTTCTGTTGCCTTTTACGTCCTCTTTGCCCACTTCACCTTCATCGTCTTGTCCACCTTTGTTTAGTCTTCGTCGTCTTCGCCTTCTCTTCGTCTTCTTCGTTTTCTCTCTGCATTCGTTACCTTCTCAGTCTTCTCCACCGTTTCCTCTTCTCAGTTTTCTCCTCCTTTGTCTTTGGCTTCTCCGTCTTAGTCTATGTCCACTGTACTTTCTACATCTTATCTTTTATCTTCTTTATTCTTTTTCTTCACTAACAACTTCGTTCTCTCTCTCTCTCTCTCTCTCTCTCTCTCTCTCTCTCTCTATATATATATATACATATATATATATCAAAATATGTATATACATATATATATATGTATATATATATATATATGTATATATATATATATATATATATATATATATATATATATATATATACATATATATTTCTTTCTTTCGACAATCAGCTTCAGGGTGATGGAAAAGCTTTGTATCTGGACACCCGTTATGGGCCTTTGTTTATCTCTCGTTCCATCAACACAACTCGCTCATTTATCTTTGTTCGCTTTCATATTTATAGTCTGGCGTCGTTTCTCTTGTTCCAGCTTCCTTTCCTCTTTGTCTTCTTTTAATTCTTTCCTCTTGTTTAGTCTTCATTTCTCATTTAACCAATCAAGGATGAGCGAGTCTTTTGTCTTGTTTTTCCTCTTTGTCTCGTCAATTTCGCCCTCTCCCATTTTGACATCTGCTCAATCTTTACAATTGTTTTTTGATCATTTTCTCGTTATTTTTTCGTCCGCAAATGGTTTCTAATTCCCACTTGTGTTTTCTTTCACTTCTAACTCTCCTCCTACTCCTTTTTCTCCTCTTCTTCCTTCCCCTCCTCCTCCTCCTTCTCCTCCTCTTCTTCCTTCCCCTCCTACTCCTCCTTTTCCTCCTCCTCTCCAGACTGCCTCCTGGCATTCGTTGCTCACACAATTATTTTCATTTCTTATTATAGTTTCCATTATACTTTTCCTTTCCCGCCTACACGTCTCCATTAATTCTTTCACCGGCACCATTCGTCAATGGCCGCATCATTTCCTCATCGATTGCCCTCATTATCCTTCTATCCGAGAGAAGTTTCCCACACTAGACTGAGATTGCCTGAAGGAAAGCAAGATAAGAGAGAGAGAGAGAGAGAGAGAGAGAGAGAGAGAGAGAGAGAGAGAGAGAGAGAGAGAGAGAGAGAGAGAGAGAGAGAGAGAGAGAAAAAAAAGAGAAAAGTGTTAACCCTCCGACATAGGTTTCTTAAAATGTACGGAAGAATATTATTGACAATATAGCGATGGGGTTGATGGAATCATTGTACAATATTATTGAGTAAATTCTCTTGATCGTGCAAGAGCAGCTGAAATTGAAAAAAAAAGTTACTTCGTGTGTGCAAAGTTAAGGAAGATGATAATCTCGCGAGGAAGTTCAATGCCCTTAATCCTCATTGTACTTCAGACATTTTATTCTGGTTAGCACAAGGAAATCTGGTTCACACCCAAGTTTCCAGCCCTTTGAGCAAAATTGTTGAGTCATTTATTACGTGTGAAGTGGGCGTGTGCTTAGCCCCGGCCACCCCCTTTTATGTGGGGGAAAGTGCATTTAGTATAGGTATTAAAAGTGTCAATGTTATATAAAAGTTAACTATAACTTCTTGTCATTTATTCACCAAACGATTCATGTTTGTGGCAACGTATCGGACTTCTAAATCAGGCTATCGAGTTCGTGTACCTTTTTTTTTCTTGAATTTTAAATTTCCTTCTTCTCCTCCTCCTCATTCCTCTAATTCTCATTCTCCTCCTCCTCCTTTTCCTTCTACTTTTTCTCTTCCTCCTCCTTTTTCTACTCCTTCTTCTTCTTCTTCTTTCCTACTGGTTCTATTTGTTATTCTGAGATCTTCCTTTACACTATTCTTGCTGCCACGTATTTCATTTGTTTGGCCTCTCGTTGTGTACCCAGCCTGTGTTTACTGTCGCTCCATTATTGGCACTCGAGGGACTACGAACAACTGTGTACCTTTTAATATACACTCGCTTGTTGATATAAGCCGAGTGTGCTGCTTTTCCCTACGCTCGCAGGGTATCGTCTTTCGTTTTAACTGTTGAACAGGCTAATCAGTTCTCTTGAGGGTAAGTCTCTTCATAGCGCTAACTTGTTTAAAATGTTATTTTTGTCTTTGGTAGTATGACTTTTTTATTGTTCTTGCCATCAACAGATTTTTTTCAATTATGGAAGTGCCTTCTGGCTTAAGCTTATCTGGATACCAACCACGAGCGAAGCACCTGAGCAAAATAAATTAACGTGTCATCTAATAAATTCTCGCCCAGGTAATCGCACTCTTCCGCTGTCTTGGAGTGCCGTTTTTTTTTTTTTTTTTTTTTTTTTTTTTTTTTTTTTTTTCCTACTACATTGACTCCATCCACCTCCGCATGTTTTTTTTTTTATGCTACCTTAGTTTATTTTTTCTTTGGACCTCATATTTCTTGTTCTTATTTTTCTCATGCTGTTGACTACTATTTCTCTTACGTAGCTTACTTAGAATTGTATCACACACACGCACCTGCTCATATTGTCTTCTAATCTACACAATAGATTAGGCTACATTCTATTGGAGATTTCTAATAACTAGTCTTCCAAATTAAAATTCATTTTTGCCAGTAAACAATTTCTTTTATTTTATTTTTTTGGGGGGGAGGTTCGAATCCAGTGTGCCTCGTTCCCTTGTTCTCCTGCCTCTTTTGTCTCGAGTTTCGTGACTCGTAAACAGAAACGGGTTGACTCTCGCATACAACCGTATGGAGACGACACACCGCTCTACATTCCCACGACATTCTCTCCAACAATAGATGACATCACGGTTCATACAAAGAAATCAATAAACCATTACCACCTAGATTAAAAGATAAATAAAAACCTACAAACAAATAAATCAGGAAATGAATACCACATGCATAGATGAAAATATAAATAGAATTAGATATGTATAAAGAAATGAATATCAAATAAGAAATAGTATGTCTAATAAAAATTGATAAAACAAGAGTAGAAACGGAAAATGAACATAAAATATATATAGCCAAACAAATGAATAGTAAACAAGAAACAGCATTTCTAATGAAGCATGATGAAATGACGTGGGTAAAAATGGGATCAGACAAAAGACCACGGAGGTCAGTAAATCCCCAAATACTTTTCCTGGTCTTCAGGTTGCTGTAGAGTGACACGTACTCCAAAGCACCTCTCGAATGTGCCCCACCACCCCAACTCTAATGAATATGTACACAATGCTTAAGCCCCGCCTACATTAGCGACGTCAGGTACCCCAATTTTGCGCCTTCCCCTCCATTACCAGTTAATGAAGACGACGATCATAATCTTAATTGGGCATAATTAGTCTGGATGTCTGTACTCATTTGTATACACTTTGTACGTGTGTATATGTGTATGTGTATACGTGTGTGTATTTGTGTGTATATACGTGTGTGCATTTGTGTATGTGTATGCGTTTGCGTTCGTATGTATATAAGTATATGTATATATTTATGTGCGTATGCATGTCTGTGCACGAGCAAGTTTTTTATGTTTTCCATATTTTTTTCGTTGTTTGTGTAAGTGTATTTGCGTATGGGAGACTGCATGCATGTTTTTGACTGCACGCACAAGTAACATGCGTGTGTTCGCAGGATTTCTTATGCATGAGTTGGGGCTTGGGAACAAGGGAACCTCAATGAAGGAGATTGAAGATACTGCACTCGAGTTACAAAGACTGCATAAGTCTTCGGCCTCGAGGGCATTGGCCGGGCCAGGGCCAGGGCCACGGTCGCCGGCTCAGGGCCACGGTCGCCAGGGGTCATTGGCAAGGAGATCGGGGACTTGGGGTAAGGTAGCAGTCAAGGGCACTGTCAGGGGCACGAGAAATGAAGGTCAGGGGCGCAAGGGTCCATGACTATGAGAGTCCAAAGGCTGTTAGGAACTCGGAAGGATGGATCAGATGACTAGGTTATAGGAAAGAGGACCTTTTCTTCTTTTATTTATTACGTGATAAAATAGATAAATAATAACTCATAGAACGAATTCAAAAGGTACGATCATTGAGAGATATTCACAATTTACTAAAAAAAATCATCTTTTGGTTATTTTCGAAGCAATGGTTTTTAACTTTGAAAAGCCATCTCAAAGATGAGGTCTATCAATTCAAATATTTCCTCTGGGTAACCAGACCCAAAACATTGTTCAGTTCATTCCTATAGAGCATTATTTTTGTCCTGTTCTTTACGGTACTACACGGTTGTAAATGTCATACATTGGAGAGAGGTAAAGACCAAAAGAGGAGTCTTCAGAATGGAATGCCAAGACTGAGACCTGAAGATGACCGTTCCTCGTTCTTGAGAGGTAATCAAAATTGAAAGGTCAGAAAGACTTGGTGTGAGTGAGAGGCAAGTTGAGAACGACAAGAATGTAAAAGTGTTCCTGGGGAGACTTCGGAAGGGGGTTATATGTAGTTTCCGAATGTATTCCGTTAATTCTTCACGTCCTTTACAGATATTCTTAAGGCTAATATCTAAAGACTCATATAGTTTAGGGTGTTAACCTAACCCTCTTAACCTATTAACTCTTTTTAACTAAGTGGTTAATTTAATCATTCAGCTTAACCTCTTCGACGATGAAGAGTTTATATCTCGTATCTAGTGTTAAAGATCGACGTGCTAGGTAGGAACTAGAAACCTTACCAATTGCATGTGATTACATCTCAGTTGCTGTGCACATTTCTCCACTTGTCGTAAAAACTCGCGTTCTACAGTGCCCAGGGTACACCCCTCCTGGGAAATATTTCTTATAAACTAATCTTTTACGCTCGAATTTGGACCTTCGGATCAATTCACAACGGTTATAAGTGATTGTCACTGGTCCCGGCTGGTTGTACACATAGGGAAAAGGTGAAAGAGGATTTGGCTGATGCGAAGCGCTTCCTAGCGTACGCTCCATTCTTTGTGATTTCACAGTGCCACAACTTCTGACGTTCTTGATGTTGAATTGAAAGTTTTTAACGTATAATCATCCCTCCCATAGCTGAACTTCACTATTACCCGAACATGATTTAAGTGTATTGTATCCCAATTTTATTTCGTCAGAATTGAAAATACACCAATGGTGAGTGGAGACTAGGGGGTTGGGGTGGATAATTTTACCTCGCGTATCCGAATAATCCTCAAATCCGAACACACTGGCCCAATTAGTTCAGATATGGAAAGAATTAGGTCCTGTTCACACCAGCAGTTTGAAACGCGCGGAAACAGCGGCGATACCGCATAGTCCTGGAAAAACTACACGGTTGTGTGTGAACGCCTCCATTGACTACCACTGTAAATGAACCGCGGCGGTTGAAACCGCTAGTGTGAACAGGGCCTTACTGTAATTTTGTCAACAAGTCTGCTATCGATATATGGATGACACCATACGAAGTGTCTAATCCTGTTCTGAATGCAATGCAAGTTAAGGGCTTTGCCAAGACGTTGTGCATCTGTGTCATGCAAAAACGAGATGCTTCCCTGGATCCAAGCTAGATTAGTTTTGTCAATTTGCAATACGTGTTTTTGCGCAAACATACCAAACCAAGATACGTGTAGATTTGGGAATTTGCCATGCATGTAACTCTATCCTAATTTTTTGCAAATTCAACAAGTTCTGATATTAAAAATACAAAGAAAAACTTTGGCATTAAAGCCAGACTTTTGTGAACGAACAACTGCAAAAGTTTGTGTATTTAAGTCTTTGTGCTTCCTTCTTTGTCAGCCTACTTATTTCACAGTTTTATCCAATAAAGTTTCGTATTTGTTAGGATGCGACGTATGTGTATAGACAAAGAATTATAAGGTAACAGATATGGTTCCAATGGCGAATTTCTGCACGTAGATTGTTTGTTTGTTTGTTTGTTTGTGTGTGTCCATGTGTGTGTATGTGTTCATGTGTGTACATATGTGTGTGTGCATATGTATGTGTACCATGGCATAAGGAACATTCTTGGTAAGTCCTAATTGGCTTGTTAGTTTCTTTACATCGTGTTTATTCATGATGGGTTTTTTCACGGGTAAGCACATGAAGATCTATATGTAAACACAATGAAACTCGTTAAAGTGAGAGCGCTCGCTTAAACATATACATTCATTTAGTCAGGCACGCGCGTGCACACACACACACACACATGTACGCACGCACACACACATACACACACACACACGTACACAATCGCGTAGACGCACACGTGATAATACACACAAGGAAAAGCACATACAAAGAGGAACACGTATACACATACACTCACACACAATATGTAATCTATCACAACACTAAGTCACTTTATTTGTGGTCAAAGCAATATCCGCAACTAATGGGAGAAAAGTAGAAATCTAGACTCAGTGCCTAATACATGTGTGATTGTTGGTGTTTTGTTGTTGTTGTTGCTGTTGTTGTTGTTGTTCTTCTTCTTCTTCTTCTTCTTCTTCTTCTTCTTCTTCTTCTTCTTCTTCTTCTTCTTCTTCTTCTTCTTCTTCTTCTTCTTTTTGTTGTTCTTGCTGCTGCTGCTACTGCTGTTGTTGTTGATGAGGATGTTGTTGCTGTTGTTGTTTCTGTTGTTGTTGCTGTTTCTGTTTATGTTGTTTCTGTTGTTTCTGTTGTTGTTGCTGTTGCTGTTTCTGTTGTTCTTGTTGTTATTGTTATTATTGCTGTCGCTGTTGCTGCTATTGTTCCTGCTGTTATTGATGTTGCTGTTGATGTTGTTGTTGTTGCTGCTGATCCTGTTGCTGTTGCTATTACTGATGCTGCTGTTGCTGCTGCACCTGTTGTTGGTGCTGTTTTTGTTTCTGTTGCTATTGTTGCTGCTGATCCTGTTGCTATTGCTGTTGCTGCTGTTGCTGTTGCTGCTACTGCTGTTGCTGCTGCTGCTGTTGTTGCTGCTGCTGTTGCAGCTGTTCTTGCCATTGTTGCTGCTGTTGTTGCTGCTGTTGCTGCGGCTGTTGCTACTGCTGCTGTTGCTGCTCCTTCTGCTGCACCTGTTGTTGGTGCTGTGTTTACCATGTTGCTGTTGTTGTTTCTATTGTTGTTTTTTGCTGTTCTTATTGCTGTTATTGATTATACTCAATTTTAACCGTGTGCTAAGGACTATGAAGTAAAAACGTGACACAATGGATTGGCAACAAAACAAAGAAAGGCAAAACTCTGCGCTCCCAAGTCCAGGGGCTGTGACAGCCCCACAGGCGTCTCTAATATTGTGGTTAGCAAATGATTATGACAGCGCAATACATCATGGAACGTAAGGCGTTAAGTTCAGCAGTACACTGCCGTCTTTTGTGTGCTAATCAGGAGGTATGGGTTTGGCAATATTAATGGCAATGTTATATGAACTGAAGGTAAAGTGATACGTATGGACTGAGGCAGTGGTCGAGATGGTGAAGACGACAGTCTTGCCGATATGACGTCAGAGTACATTTGATAGAAATTATAAATCCTCCAGAGTGCATCTGATAGAAATTATGAATCCGTCGCTAGCGGTGACTCTGCTGACCGTAGCGGGGAGGACAAAAACATGTGTTACTGGGTAATAAATTGCAATCTAGCACTGAATACTGGGGTGTTTAGATGTTGATATCAAGCAATCATAGTCTAAATCATACTCTACCGAAGTAGTTCTCAGAACCAACGTCTCTTCGGGATAAACTACTCTGAGAACTTTTTATACGGGATGACATCTGTCTATCATTGTCTAAATTAGTTAAATGATTGCAAAACCGGTACAAGATAATTTATATGATTACACAGAAGCACTGAGCACAGATAACAAAACAAGATAGTATACGACATAATATATATACTCTTAACAACCATGCAAGCTATCATGCAAAGGTCGAAACAGAGGAGAAAATGAAAACTTAATCAAGAGTACGAGTTCTGAACCATAATAAGCTTCATTTTAAGCGTTCGGGAAGAGAGAACACTATTAATGTCGAACAAGATTAACTGTCTTATCAATCATTATCGGAGAATGTAAACTGGCACAGTAGCGCAAAAACAGTTTGACTCCCTGGGAATGAGTCATTTATATGACGGGTTTCTTCCGCAGTGATTAATCAACAAATTTGTGTTATTATTTCCAAGTTTTCATTGATCTTTGTATTTTACCCATTCATTACACACACACACACACACACACACACACGACTCGATGGCGCAGTGGTAGCGATTGCGGCCGCTACTACAGCGGTCCGAGTTCGAATCACCCCCCCCGGCTTAATTTTAGTATCGCTGCACTGCGAGTCGTTACTCCAACTCTCGTGAGCTGGGAGTTGTGAGTGTGTGTTCGCGCGTGTGAGGTCACAGCATTGCCCATAGATCGGTCATAATGACCTCAGAGCTCTCTTCCGGGAGGGTAGTAGCCGTTGATCACGAGTCCAACACGTGACCCAAGACCATGGTGAATTACACACATACACGTTTTGCGAGAGAGAGAGAGAGAGAGAGAGAGAGAGAGAGAGACAGAAATAAAGAGAAAGATGGATAGATAGATAGATAGAGAGAGAGAGAGGGGGGGAGGGGACAGTGCACAGATCTGGAGAAATCTTTTCAAAAAAGTAACTCACGAAAGATTGAAATGAAAACTGGAATGTATGGGATGACTTAAAGGGAGTCTGCTGGATTGGATGAAGGACCTCTAGAACAACATATGAACGAGGACAAATGTAAAAGATAGGATCTCAGATAGGAGGGAAGTCACCAGTGGGGTACCTCAGAGCTCGATGCTGGCACCAGTAACGTTTTTGATCTACATTATTGACATGATGTAATTGGATAAACAGTTACACCAATATAGTTTCCAGCCAAGCTGACAGAACATACAAAGAGTAACCAAGTTAAAACTATCAAGATTAAGAAAAAGTTATACGATAGTGTTCAGATATGAAAAGAAAATACATAATCAACAAATAAAGGTTTCTTGGGTGTGAAAAAAAATGAGAGCACAGAATAAAACAGAAAATACAAGATCTTTGAAGGATACTAAACATATAGTTTTCTACACAAATGCATTGATTTGTAAAACAATATGAAAGAATTAGTGGTACAGACAACATCAGCAAGTTTAAAGCGAAGGTTGAGTGACAGAAACAGAGATACGTGACCTCACGAACATAACTCTTATTCTAGATATTACAATTAGGTAAATTAACACGCACACACACACACACACACACACACAAACACACACGCACACACACACATACACGTGAGTTTAGGTATTTTTTCAACGCATTAAAACCGATTTTTAACAAACTTGTATTTGCGTCCACGTTCACGTTTCGTCGCGACGCCATCTTTACAAAAATTGTTCTGACTGGTCCTAAATGTTTCCATTTAACTCTTGCCATCAAAGTACGAGTGCTGTACACTCAAATCTTTCGCCAGAATTTCTACAACAAAAATAATTTCACCAGGTTTTCTAATCCCATCGATCTGGCTTACTGGTTTTTCTGTAAAATTCCCAAGTAAGTTTCACAATTACATCCAACAAACCCAGTAAAAACCTACTCTCTAATTAGCAGAAAGCGCTCGCTACGGCTGGCGATTTTTTTTTTTTTTTTTTTTTTTTTTTTGTTATACGGCCATAGATATTTTGATTTTTCGCTCTGCCGGAGGAGAAATCAATTCGGCGTTGAAGTCTCCCGTGGTCAAGGAGCTTTTATCGGTCTTCTAAGTTTAATTCGTCGAGCGAAGCAAAACGAATAAGATTTGACAGTCTTATCTCAACTTACACCAACGTTACATGATAAATGAGGAAGATACCTCCTAATCCCTTGACTAAGACGACACAAACTATTGCCAATTCGGCTTATCACTCCTCTCGGTCATACGAATGTACTCCATGGCGCATTCTGTGACGGGTGAGAATGAAATAGACGATCAATGAGATGGGAAGATTTATTAGTAGTAATAGCTTGTTGCGTTCGTTCCCGATAGCCCTGACCAAGCGGAAAGGCGATCCAACATCGACCTAAAAAAAAAAAAAAAAAAAAAAAAAAAAAACGGCTTGTTTCAACTGACAGGGCTTTGCCCTCCCATGGGTTTCTCACTTTCCACTGCATGGGAATGGGATGGTGAGTAATGGTCAGTTCTCGTTCCAAGAGATGTCCTAATTTCCCCATCTTTATTCTATTCAATCAAGTTAACCTTTTATATACGTGCATTTTCAAACCAATGTCTACTAATAATTTTAAGTGTGATGGCCCATATCAATTCTGGTTATCCCATGACGATTTTATTCAGACTAAAGAATCCTCCTCCAATTGAAATAGAGTATTACATAAATTGATGAGGAAATGTAAAGAAAAAAAGTGGATGATAACGTCTCTCATATGAAAACACTTTCTACATTCTCGTGATCTCAACATAAAAACTTCATATATATGAAACATATTTTATTTTGCACTTGGAACAAAAAGAGAGGCGCACCCAAACTCAATAGTATAAAAGAAATAAATAAACAAGCAAATGAATGACTAAATAGATAAACAAATAGATAAATAAATAAATATATAGATAAACTACCAAGTTGGTGAGGTGCTCAATCAAACTAAGATAAGAGGAAACTATGTGCAAAGAGCATCTGATGTTAAAAGCTGAAGGAATATAATCAATAGCGCCAAAGATTTCAGAGTGGGGTACCAACGTAGGTACAAGAACAAAAACAGGCGAATAAAGAAGCGAGAGAATAAAGGAAGGAAGGAATATACAAGTATAGTGAATAAACTGGAAGAAGCAGTTACCAAACGCAGAGCTTTTTTTTTTTTTTTTGGGGGGGGGGGTAGGTTTGAGCAAAATATTGTATTTCAGTATAGCCCCTCCAACCCCCTTTTTTTTTTTTTTTACGAGAGCCTAAAACCCTTCAAAACAAGGTCTTCCCTTCATCTAAATAAAATGGTCTTGACGTTATCCTGAGTAAATTATATATAAGGCGTTAACGGTTTGAAGAGGTTCAGATGCACGTGTGCGTGTGCGTGCGTGTGTGTGTATGTGTGTGTGTGTGTGTGTGTGTATGTGCGTGCGCTTCTAGGTGCATGCCGGTCCAATAAATATTCTTCATTACTTCCACATGAACCCAAGATCCTCTTTTCCATCACACGACTCCGCCCCTGTTGGGGAAAGGCGCTATGACTTATTCACCACATGGTCTTCCTCTTCACAAACAAATCATTCATTCATTCATTCACTCATTCATTCATTTACTCATTCATTTATTCATTCATTCATCCATCATTCGTTTATTCATTCAGTTATAAATAGACTGATAGGGAAACAAATAAAATAAATAAATTAGATAAAAAGGATGGCAGACCTACAGCATAGTTGCCATATATCATCCTTTAATAGAATTCCGAACAGGTTAGACGCCCGGGTGGCGCAATACATTAACCGGCCCCTCTATCATTACGAGCCCCTAAAATCGCTGCGGTCAGAGACGCGTGTCTTATGCGGCTCTGTTCTCGATGACCAGCAACTTCAAGATGGAACAGACGAAGAACAATGAGGAAGATACCTCCTAATCCCTTGACTAAGACGACACAAACTATTGCCAATTCGGCTTATCACTCCTCTCGGTCATACGAATGTACGAAGAATGGTGAATTAAACTAAGCTAAATAGATGGAAAAATAAAGATACAGAAGGAAATTGAAGGGAAAGTAAAGGATACTATGGATAGATAAAGTGGGAATAGATAGAATAATAGCGACCTAACCATTTTCATTATTCCACATTAACGCCAGACGATTTCAGTCAGTGAAAAGAGAGAATTCCGGCCTTGCATGAGTACAGGCTATTTTGATCAATTCACAGTTGCTGTGCATGCAGATTATCTTTATCATCTTTGTTATCGATTAAATCAGTTTTCCTCTACTTTCTTAATAGGAATAACCCCTACGCTCGTACCCTACCGGGTTGACTGTATAGGAATAAGTATGAGTTTAGGGACGAAGGGGCGGGGGTAGTTTCAGATAGGAAAAAGTGTTCAGAGGACACCACAGAAGCTAAGAGTAGTTCAGTCCTGACTTCCTTAACACTACATCGCATTACTTAGATTCTGTTGTAGTAAAGGGCAGACGATCCCATTACAAGAGCGGGACTCTTCGTGAACGATGTCTCCGCCGACCGAGACCCCTTAGGACCTCATATATTGACTTCCCTTAAAAAAAAAAAAAAAAAAAAAAAGTGTTCATGGGTCGGCGCCGTGGTCAGCAAACGCCTAAGTCAGCGATATTAAATAATGTGTATGTAACCTACACGGTCAACGGCATCCTGGCCCTGTTGTCATGGAGAAGCCCGCAATAGGGGATAAGGAGGTGGAGTATGGTAATAGGTGTAATCACTATTCGCCGCGACAGGTAAATAACAGTCATTCTGGAGGCAACAGGGCGGACCTCAGCCACTCTCGGACATGCGCGGCACGAAACACACACCCTCTGGTACTCCCGGCCAAAGCCCATGTGCTCTCGACCTGTACTCTCATGTAACCCATATTTACGCAATGATGCTCTTTAGCGTTTTCGAGACCACTCTCCAACACCGTATAAAATCGTCTGAAAGCCACTAAGTCCAACTAGATTCCAGGTCGTGGAAAACTTCGTGGACTTCTCTGGCCCACTCAGAGTTCATGGTTGAAAACCACTGGACTGAGAGGAATCCGGACTGACCACGTAAGCAGGGTATATGGCAACTGGGCGAGTAACGAGTGAAGGATGAAGAACACAGGTGGTGCCTGACTATCCAACTATTCACCCGGCAGGTGCGATTGTGAGTCTTAGGGTCGCATTCTTAAACAAAAATTCGGGGTCCTGAGACCAACCGCCATAACAAGGGACTATTGTCCGTATTTCCCCTAAGCATAAGATTGATCATCTACATAGTGTAACATTTAATAATGTTTTTGTATCGCAAAGGATACAAGTGTCGATTGGGATCTGCAGCCAGGAAGATATCGGATGAAGAGAGTGACCCCCCCTTGAAACCCTCGTTTCCCTCCGTGGCGAGGGAACTTAATACAAAAGACCACCCCGTTTTTCTTCACTCTCTTCACGTTCTTCACGTTCTTCGCCCTCTTCACCTTCTTCCTTGGGGCCTCTTCCGTCCAGTTGGGGGTAATGGTTTATCATAAGCCTCCATATGCCATTCCTCCATCAACAACTTTGCTTCTTATGTCCTTTTCAGCAGACTTCTCTTTGGTATTCAACCTTTTCCTGCCATGAAACAATACAGTATTTCTTCCAAATTTGATGCTGAACTTTTGCACTCTGTTGATTTTTTTCCCTCAGGAAGAACTGGAAAACACCAGGACATCAACTGAAACCAAAGGATGACCAACGCTTCCACCAGGAAGCTTGTCCTAAAACCTCCCAATCGTGTGCTGGGAATAAGATAGATCTATCAGCTGTAGTTCATACATCTACTACAAGGAAAATACATCCCTCCTCTACTCTTAGACATTTATATTTCTAAGAGTTAGATGACCCTGGCCAGGCCTACCACAAACGTGCATGCAAATAAACACTGATAACATAACAAGCCATCCGCGAATTCCCCAGAACTCGAATTGCTTTTGCTTACATATATTGTGCGACATAACGTCACATATTTCAAGTGGAAGAATCAATATTACCTTGTTTGTTTTCATTGTCTGGTCAGTATGAAAATTTGTAACTCAAAGTAAACGTCTATTCGCTAATATAATATTTGTTCTGAAGATCTCTGGGCCGTTATAAAAGTGGAATGACATACCAAATAAGATAGGTCTACTGTCCAAGATTGAACAGAAGCACAAACTGATCCGAATATTCACAGTATGCAAGACATTTTTGGGTTATACACGCGCGCGAATGTGTGTTATTCTTGTTCAGGAAAAAAAGCACATGCATAAGCGAGCACGCACACATACAAACACATACACGTACACACGCATGCACACACACACGCATGCACACACACACACACACACGCATGCACACACACAAACACACACACACACACACACACACACACACACACACACATGCGTGTTATTTTTGTGCTCAGGGCTGAAAAGCATTACAATATAAAGTGGGTACCTACTCCCTAGGGCAAGGAGTTGGAGTAGAGTGTAAAATTACATCGTTAGCCATAGATTGGGCTATGGAGCTCTCTTTCGTGAAGTTGGCAGTTGTCGATCACAAGTCCAACACGTTTCCAAAATCACAGTGTGTCACTTCTATGCACGCAGTTGGTAGAGTTCCTGGCTGCCACTACGGAGGTCCTTGTTCGAGTCCCGCCCAGGGCTGAAATAATTTCAGTTTGAATGCGCTGCGGGTTGTTACTCCAATTCTCGTGGGCTGGGAGTTGGGTGTGTGTGTGTGCGTGTAAGGTCACAGCATTACCCATAGATCGGTCATATACAAGCTCTGAGCTCTCTTCCGGTAGGGAAATAGCTGCTGATCACGCGTCCAGCACGAGATCCAAAGACTATGGTGAATCCCCCACACACGCGCACACACACACACAAATAGAGTGATCAGTATGGAATTCCACAAGTATACTTATGAACGATTTTCCAGAAGGCATTAAACACACACTAGATAGACGTCACGATACATCGGATAAACTGCACCTTAACACCTAATCATTATTATAAAACCATACTTCACTGATGCCTCACCGTAACGCCCTTGACAGCTGATAGGGAGCGACCCCCATACTGAAGCGACTCACATACTAAAGTAACCCTAAGATCAATGAGAGGGTCTCGATCTATTGAGACTTCACTTGTTCCTAAGTCTGTCCCTTAGGTGAATGAAATTATTTTTTGTTAGATAGAAAAACCTTTGCAAAAAGCGTCTCTCAGTTGAAGTGGTTAAAGTGAGGTTACACTATTCTTAAGTGGACGTAGTTCCACAACTGGGCTGAGCGATCTGAGATACAATTTCTTCTTACCGTTGTTGTAAACATGTACCTATTCTAATTAGGCACAAATTTATATGCTCTGAGACCACCCGTCAAAAAACCAACACGAGTTAAAGTATCATAGATAACTTGGACGATATAAGGAAGAAAACAAACATTTTGATATCAGGGTTTCGGAATAATCATGTTCCTTTCACGCGAAGTCAAGTACCTTGAGGAGATACATCACCAGCCCGTCCTTGAGCTTCGAGTGAGTTCTCGATCGAAGAACAAAACATCCAGTAAACAAGGTCTTGATTTATGTCACTGATAGGGAAACCGGTTCAATCCCGAGGCAGGATGATGACATGCAATCGCCTCCTAGTTGACGTATTGGGGCCACTTGCGCTTGGCACTCTAGTCAAACTCAAGCTGGCATTGTGACGTGCACATGGCACACGCCCAGTGGGGGGCAGGAACGATACCATTAGAGCAAAAGAACGTGAGAATGGGAGAGAGCGCAAGAGACCATAAGGCCTACACTAGTTAGTTGCATGTTCATTACCACCTGTCATCCCTATCCATAGTTATCTAGTCTTCTCTTAAACCAATCGTTTCAGAGCTCACTACATGGTTACTAATCCTATTCCATTCGTTAACAACTCTGTTGGCAAACCAGTTCTTGCATATTTCCCTCTTAAACTTAAATTTGTTCAGACGCAAGATTACGCCGAAATCCACTGGGATCTCAGGGAAGACCAGAACACTACACCTCATCCTCCAGACTGTAATATCTTCTGCACTGTCAAGACGTACTCCCGCCCCTAAATAACTCTTCCTACCTACACAGCTTACAGAGATACCATCACGTGTAAAGGATATATGTATTGGAAAAATGAACTGGGATTTGTCTACGTCGAGGTGTCGGTAGAGTCGGCCCCGGGTATTTTCTTTCTTATTCGTGTAGTTCAGCTTTAATGGTCCACTGCAGGTCCGGCCCATACCCTGAGGGACGATACAGCCTCTGTACCTCACCACGGTGGCTTAATCCGGCTTGGTAAGGTTGTATGTATGGCGAGAAGTACACGTGAAGTTTCTGACATGTTGGAATGGCTGTGGTTGTGAATGAAGACTGAAATTAGTGTAATCAGCTCGACCATACTGATTAAGTGCTAGCATATACATATGCGATACTGAATACCGCACCTCTGATGTCCACCGTTATGAAAAGGGGCTGGAAAGCCATAAAAGTGTTTTGTACTGTCCGGGGATCGAACCCGAACCTTCCGAAGCAGGAACGTTATCCACTGCTCCATGCAAGCTATTTATTACAAGAAGTTCTTGAAATCAAGTTCAAATCGGCGGTGTCTTCGGCAGAAGACGAATCATTTATTGCGTCATTGTTCGAATCTATATTCATCAAAAGCCAAACAGAAATGCTGAAAAAAAGTCTAAGGAAAACGGCTTAACGGGACCCCACGAGGGTTAACAAACGCACTGAGAATACCGAACGAAGAACCTTATAAGCACCTCAGAACATACATCAAAGATGTTCAATAATTTAAGTCTATTTGAAAACATTGCACCACAATGCCAACCATAACTTGTACATTGTTGCCAGACATACAATCTCACTCAAATGGTCGTATCTATGATATTCCCACGTTCGCTGGTGGCGCAATCGGAAGAGTAATGGTCTCACATTCGCTTAGTCATGGGCTCGAATCCCGCACTTCACTCCCATTCTCAGCAGTGACTGTTACCTACCACAACAGTCCAAGCGCATAGGGTAAAAGTGACGGCTTCGGCCACAGCTACAGGCCTCCAGGCTCTGTTCACACTAGCGGTTTCAAGCGCGCGAAAACCGCAGTGGTACCACAAGTTAAGGAAAAAATTGTGCCGTTGTGTGTGAACACCTCCATTAACTTGAATTATAACTGAACCGCCGCGGTTCAAACGACGATGGTTGGAACCGCTAATGTGAATTGGGCCAAAGGTTCGGTCCCTGACGACTACCGGTAGTTACCACTTGTTGTGACTATCAGATCACATAGAGCAAAGGTGACTTTTGCCTACGGCTGAGTGTTTCCTGGCATAAGTTACTCATCTTTATAAAAATTACATTCACACCATATTCTAATCAATCCTGTGGAAATAACTCGTAATACAGAAGTCATGAAGCTGATGCAGTGGTCACCCACAGGACATTGTCAACGTTTCCTGAAGTCGATTTCTTTGTTCTTGGTCCGAACTCTCCAGCCAACGCATACTGGAAAACGCAGCATTTTGCCATGGTGCCTCCCACACGATCGAACATGTATGCAGAATGCTCGGCAGAACACACAGACACGATCATAATATACCTAGGGTGGAGGAATTTTAGCACGAGCCAGGGCAGAGGGTGATCGTCGTTTTTCTCAAAAACTTCGGTGCCTTAAACCACTGACCCTATGGGATGAAGGAAAGGAAGAACAGGAGTAGCAGAAGAGGAAGGAGATAAGGAATATGAAGTTGAGGAATAAGACGATGAAGAACAAGAGGAAGAAAGAGGAAGAAGAAAGAGGAAGGAAGAAGAAGGAAAAGAAAAAAGAAAACAAAAAGAAAAGAAAAGAAAAGAAAAAGAAAAATCAAAGAAAAAGAAGAAAAGGAAAAGAAAAGGAAGAAAGAAAAAATGAAGAGGGGAAGAGTAAGAGGAAGAGAAATAAGAGGGAAACGACGAAGAGGAAGAGGAAAAAGACGAAGGGGAGGAAGAGGAAGAGGAAGAATAAGACGAGGAAGAGGAAGAGCAAGAGAAAGATGAAGAGGAAAAAGAGGAAGAGAAAGAACTGGAAGAGGGAGAAGAGGAAGAAAGGAAAGAAAAGGAAGAGAGAGAGGAAGAAGAGGAAGAAGAGGAAGATAAAGAAGAGTAATATGAAGAGTAATGTGAAGAAGAGGAAGAGGAAGATGAAGAGGAGGAAGATAAAGAGGAAGTTGAAGAAAAGAAAGATGAGGAAGAGGAAGAGGAAGAGGAAAAGGAAGAAGAGAAAGAAGGGGATGAAGAGGAAAAGGAAGAAAATGGTGAGAAAGAAGAGGAGGAAGAAAAGGAAAAGGAAGACAAGGAAGAGGAAGAATACGAAGAGGAAGAAGAGAAAAAGAAGAAGATGAAGAAGAAGAAGATGAAGTGGAAGAAGATGAACAGGAAGAAGATGAAGAAGAGAGGAAGAAAGGAAAAAAGGAAGAAGAAAGGAAGAAGGAAGAAAGAAGGAGAATAAAGGAAGAAAAAGGAAGACGAAAGGAGGAAGGAGGCAGAAAAATAAAGAAAAAGGAAAAAAAAAAAAGGAAAAAGAAAAAAAGAACAACTACAACAGCAACCATAACAAGACCAACGGCCTCTCCTGCCACAGAACGTTACGGTTTCGGAGAAATCCGCCTTGGCTTCCTGCCATCTGCGTAGGCACAGCCAGGACTCGAAGACCCTCTGGGAGAACAAGCATCGAACACCCGACCCTTCTTGGGCACAGGCGGGTTTTGTCCTGAGATCGAAAGCGACCATGAAAGCATTTGGCTCTAACATTACACTGTGATGCTAGTTTTAGAAATACGTATTAATTGTCACTTTGTCCACACGTTATTCTAATTTGTTAGAACTAAGATTCATCCCACGTATAACCAGATGTTTTATTGGGGACATCCATATCTAACGCACGACGACGAATCAAAAGGATGTCAATATTTTATTTGCTATGTCAAAAAAAAAATTCTTATTTATCTTTTGTGTATTTATTTACTTATTTGTCCATAATTTTTTATCTTTTATTTCTTACTTCCTAATTGTTTTATTTTTTCCCTTTTGTGGAAGAGCTACTGCAGTGCTTTCTACCAAAGACTTATTTCCTTAATAGGTCAACTTAAAATGTATGTAGTTACATGGTAGTGTGAGCCTGTTCTAATACTTTTTAATTTAGGTTCACCTCCCTACCGTCACCTAACAACCTTATAACAGATAGAAACCGATTTGTATTGACAAACACCACGAGACGTTATTTTGGACACGGATCTGGCTTTCTTCTATGGAAATCATTAAATTATGCTTATTTATTACTTCGTGCTTTGTGAAGAAAAATTCAAAAATACCCTACAGAATTGGTATCATTTGATAAAAATACCATTCCTGGTTTTATTATTTATTCATTTAGTATTCACGTCACCCCTCCCTATCGGTCACTTACATGGTTGTATGGACAGCTGAAGAGTAATCAACTCATCTGTGATAATAATAACCCTAAGGACCCCCCATACCACTATCCTTTTGCCCTCCTAGTTCACTAAGACAAACTCCACAGAAAGTGAACTTTAGAATATTTACCAAATGTTTCGCGTATCATGTCTACCAAATGCTGCATGGAACGCCCTGTTCCTAAAGGGCAGATCTTGTTCGCTGCTCCAGGTTGAGGGTGAAGTCCAGCTCCCCATTGCTATATGGACGTCCATGCATATGTGATTATGTGCTTCCTAATGTTTTATTCCGAGCATATGCAAACACAATACACATATACGTACATACAGACGCAAAGGTGAGACTGTGCACGAATGAAAGATGTAATCTTGAGCAAATAACTCTTATTGTGCTTTTTAAGGGCCGAAGAACACATAGGAATGCAAAAAGTAATGATGATCAATGTAGACTCGGCTATCTAGTACGAAGGAAAAGTCAGAAAAGAGCAACGAATCTATGAATTCGCTCCAATTAGCAACATTTTGTTTTATGAAAAGAGCTGGGAAATGGGAAGGTTGGGAGAAGGAAGAGGAATAGGAGAAAGAGGAAGATGGGGAAGTGATCAAGGCAAGGCTAGTGCCTGGAATGGCGGAGTGGGGAAGGGAGAGGGTAGGGGGAGAGAGGTAAGTGTAATAAAGGAAAGAAAAGGAAAGGAAAGTACCGGCCTTATGCCTCTTTTGCACGTAGTTGGCACCGAGGAGATGGCGTGTACTATGACACAAGATCACTGATCATCACAGTTATTTACCAATTTTCGTTTTGTTTGTTCAGTTTGTCCTGTCGTGCTCGTGGCAGAGTATACGTTTGCATAGGAATACTTAAACTTATGCTCTGTTCAAGATGAATAAACGCATGTGCACACAGATATATAGGTACAAACATGTTCATACACACATGTACACACAGACGCACGCACGCACGCATTCACACACACACACACACACACGAACGTACACAGCTTGAGGCAAGGTCCAACCTTTAGAGTTTGATGAACCGGGAACGATGAATACGAGAGCAGCAGGCAACAATGAGTGATTCACGAAGAAGAAAAAAAAAGTGATAGAACGAGGAATAAGAGGAAGAGGAAGGAAAAGAAGAAGAAGAGGAAGAAGAGGGTGAGGAAGAAGGGGAAGAAGAGGAAAAAGAGAAAAAAGAGAAAGAGGAGGAAGAACAGGTAGGGGAAGATGAGAACCCTTTGCTAAGTATAATAACATGGCGGCAGCCAGAATAGATATACAAAACGTCCTTAATAGTGAATGACCAAGTTGCGATAGGTCTAATCCTTCCAGTCTGCAGGGTGTTCCTCTCAACTGAATGAAATTGCCTGGCGGCAGCAAAAACACTGTTCATATCGTAAATAGAAGTGAAAATATTAAAGAATAAATTCAATACCTATACATACATACATACATATATGAATACACTCACGCACGCACGCACACACACACACACACACACACACATACATATATATATATATATATATATATATATATATATATGTACATATATATATATTATATACAATCACACACGTGTACACATACACTATATATATATATATATATATATATATATATATATATATATATATACATATAGGTTTATTGAAATAGCAATGATACACTGACAATAATACAATAATTATATGAGTAATACGCCTAGTCTAAGTTTTACAGTGATACGCTAACAAAAAATGCAATACAGTAATTATATGAGTTATATGCCTAGTCTAAGTTTTATAATGAGTTTATTGTGCAAACAATGGATGGAATAGCACTGTTCTTGTATCGGTCAGTCCTCGGTGCTCTGATGGGTTGGATCTTGTTGGAATGTCGTGTGGCGTGCACATATGTATATATGTACATATGTGCTATTCATATATATATTATATTTATATGAATATATATATATGTATATATATACACACACATATATACATATATTTGTGTACATATGTATATATATATGAATATGTATATATAAATATATATATACAGTATATATATATATACTGTATAAATGTATATATATGTATACACACACACACATATATATATATATATATATATATATATATATATATATACACATATATATATATATATATACATATATATATTATATTAAAAAATATATATATATGTATATATATATACACACACATATATACATATATTTGTGTACATATGTATATATATATATGAATATACATATAAATATATATATATAAATATATAATATATATATATGAATATACATATAAATATATATGTATATATACACACACATATATATATATAAATATATATATGTATATATGTATATATATATATATATATATATATGTGTGTGTGTGTGTGTGTGTGTGTGTGTGTGTGTGTGTGTGTGTTGAGACATTCTGACAAGTTGACTTAGTGAAGTAGGAAACACAGGAGTCTTAGTCTTTAGTTTATTCCTCACTAATTTCGCAGGTATGCTTTTTCAAAGGATACTTTCGAAACTAGTCAAAAATAAACACAAGACTAAGACTCCTGTGTCTCCTACTCCACTTACGTCATGAAATATAGCTTTAAACACTCCCCCCTTCCAGGTGTGCGCCTCCTACCCGAAGGTTGGGAAACCCTAGTTTGGAAATACATGCATACACAAACACAAATACCATATGTACACATTATGTACATAAATGCGCGCGCGTGTGTGTGTGTGTGAATTGACAATATATGTCTACAGCTAAAAGGTGAAGAAATGTATCTCATTTATCTTCAGAATGTATATGGTTATACGGGTTCATTTGCAAAAACCTAGGAGTTTGTGAATAATCAATTTCTGCCCGCACTAAAATTGTATGTAAATAACCAATATTTGTAAAATCATACAATCATTTTACATTTACATGCTTTCTTCTTACAAAACTGTCATGGTTTGTGGCAACATTAATTTCACAAATATAAATAATATTTATGGACACATACAATGGTTTGTTTAATCATATTAATTCTTATGTCACAAAAATAATACGCGACTTAAGGGTAGAGTACAGTAGCGGCATGTTCTCTCACCATAAACCACCTCACTTTAACCCTTAAACCTATCCAAAATATTTTTATTTTAATGAAATATAGTTACCCAAGTACCTGGAGTGATGGTGTATCAGAATATATATGGTTATGGGGGTCTATCTTCAAAACCCTAGGAGTTCGTGAACAAACAATGAAACAAATAAACAGACAGACAGACAGACAGAGGCTACTACTTTACTATAGTGTATATATATATATATATATATATAATATAAGACTGAAGGTGGAAGCAGACGAGGAGTAATGGGAGAATTTCACGCTTTAACGTTTCGACCCGCAGGGTCTTGATCACAGAGCTAACAACTCAAACGTAACAGGATATTTTATACATGGACGGGTCATCTCATGGGACGCTTCGGAGAGCTTGTTATTTCATTTGCGCATTTTTTTTTTATTATTGATAAGCTTGTGGCTTTTGCTAAACATATAAAGCCTTCTCTATGATTAATGTTGTTATTAGTGTTGATATATGCTGCCTCAATTGTCTTCCTTAGTTTCTTGGATGATCCTTTATTTAATACGGTTGTGTTGTTCCAGTCTGGAAGGTGGCCATGTTTATCCACATGCATTACTATGGAGTTAGATGTCCTATGGGCTTTTACGTCATTTTTATGTTCATTTATCCTTTTATTAAGTCCGCGACCAGATTCACCAAAATATGAAGAGGGACAGCTTTTACACGGGATTTTATAAACAACGCTGTTTTCGTTAGTGGGATTATTGTGTCTACGTGTTACCAAATGTCCTACTTTGCTACCTGACGTCCTGGCTATTTTAATGTCCGCTTTTAGGAGAAAAGTGTCTAAGTATGAATTGACATTAGAGTTTGGTACTGTAATATATCTGGTTTCATTATTACATTTATCATCATTCTTATTTTTATCTTTACTTTTGTTAATTATTTCTTTGGCTTTCTTTTTCAACTTACATAAGAGACCTTTTGGATATTTCAGTTTGATGAAAGTCTCAGTAATAGGTTGTAATTCAAGATCTGTGTGTGTGTTTGTGTGTATGTGTGTGTTCGTGAGTGTGCATGTGTGTGTACATGTGTGTGCACATTGTGTGTGTGTGTGTGTGTGTGTGTGCGCGTGTGTAAATACTCTAATGAGTATATACATTTACATACAAATTACAACTACATCAGCTCAGCAATTGAAAGAGATGTAATCATTATAACGCTCCCCTATCACACACACACACTTTCTCTCTCTCTCTCTCTAATAGGTGCACATAAAAATATAATCATAATTGAATGTGTACTAGTATAACAAGCCTAATAAACATATAATAAACATATCATCTGGCAACAATTGTTGTCATAATAATGATGATTATGATAAAAAGAAACAATTAGGAAAATGGAAATTGTAAGACAACAATGATGATGACGTTAATGATGGTAGCAGCAGGATGAATGACAAGTCTTCTGAAGCATCCATACAGTGCGCTACAGAAGTGGCGGCGTCACTAATTTACATTCATGTACAAAACTCCTGACCCACCTAACAGTTCTTACGCTGCTGATGTGACTGTTATTGTTGAGTATTGGATGTGTTTTTCTTTACAAATACTTACATTTGACTGTAACGTAAGTACTGTATAGAGAATACACAAAAACAAAGTATAAAAATGATACAATTCACTAATGAAATAATGATTTGCTGACGTTCCTTTGAATGTTTGAAGACTTTTGTCCATGGCTGTATTTGAAGTCATGTCTCACAGAAACTAGATCATCACCTTTTCTAGAAACTCGGTCTTGTTTCAGAAACCAGTTTCTTTCGCTGGCAGTAGTACATTGCATGTTTATGGTCCCCAACATTAGCTTGGAATCAAGGCCACCGTCTTGCATTCGAATTGGGGCCATAAAAAGAATAAAAAAAAATCCAACAACCCCTCCCAAAACAAAACAAAAACAAAATGAAATAGAAAAAAATAGAAGTAAAAATGATAAAATAAAGTAGTACATAAATGAATAAACAACTGAACGAATTGATGAATAAATTAGCAACTAAACGAAAAATGGCACCACGAATAAAATCTTAATTTTTTCAAATCAGACTAAATGACCTTGACCAAAAATCCTTATATCAGTACCCGCCGGCTGCACTGGTACTACCTTACTGCACCAAAGATAGTTGAAGACAACATTTCACACTGCTCTGTGGACTGCCATCCCACCCCACCCCATACCCGATGGGGGAACCTTAAGGGAGCGGAGGAGACCCTATGGCACACAGGCACACAGGCACACAGGCATGGCGTTCGTGTGAAGAGTGTGCATGTGGTAGGAAGGCGTTGGATGCGAGTCTGGCCAGAAGCAACATACATATCTTAGTGGTACCATTTCATTGTACCCAATTCTATACATTAACTCCATTCAATCCTAACATAGTTTTGTAGGAAAAAATTGTTTGGCAAATTTAATTTCTCCAGAACTGAATATGCCATGTATGCCAAAATGGGTTAGACTTTTTATGACCACAATTAAAGATTTCCTTCTGGTTAATATGAGAAGATTTCATTTAATTTTAGGGAAACTTCCGGCCTTAACTTGATTTCACTATTAGTAGCCAGAACATAATATATAAATTAAGTTATTAGGCTGAAAAGGGTTAGAAGCAACCCCATGTTAAGAAATAAAGAAATAATAATATGAATAGAATAAAACAAGATAAAATAGGATGATAAAATAAGATAAAATAGAATGAAATAATAGATGATAGAAAATAATATAAAATAAATTAAGATAAAATAATAGATAAAAAGCATCGTCATCATCAGCCTTGACTAGAACTAAACTGCCCATGCAGGAGTAAGACAGCGCACTCAAGCAGGTCTGCATGACAGGCACATTAATCTTAAATCGAAAATAAAAAAGAAACTGACGTATGTTTAAATGAAAATGTGAGAGCCGGAACCATACAAATCGCAAATTACGGTCTTATTTCCTCCATGCATAGGGTTCATAATAGCTGACGTTGCGTGTGGCCTCATGTTCCGCATTCTCGTTTAAGCATGTAGCCTAAAGTCTAGAAAATACCCAACAGCATCCAACTACACAAGCGTCCACTACAGCATACGATACATACATACATACACACATACATAAATGCATGCATACATACATACACACGTGCGCACATACATACATACATACATAAACATACCAAAATGCCTTATCCCACTTATATGGGAGGTAGCCAACCAAGGCATGCACCCACCCTTCATCCATCCTACATCCACCTTTCACTCACTTGTGTTCCTTTCATCTTAGTATAGAGACGTCCAACATAAGCAAGCAATTCTCCTGGAAAGAGGAGCATGTCGTTGACCTGTATAAATTCTAATGTATCTATACCGTGTCTTGGACATACGCACCGCATAAAGGACAAATAACAAATGGTATATCAAACCATTCGTACACTTTCCCTGTAATCTGTTCACATTCCACCCTTGCTTAAATCTCGTTGACACGGGGCTAGCTTAGTAGCCGCCAGTGCTAGTGCAAGTTAACTTACCGGCAAGCAAGTTTTGACACTAAGTTTAGCGACATGTTGACTAAATTCAAGTTAGCATTAAGCAAGTAGAGGTGTAGTTTACAAGTCGCTAGCACTAGTGGCTCCTAAACTAGACACGTGTCAGCAAGGCTTTACTTTCATTGTTTATTTCTAGGACATTTTTTTTCTATTAAGCATCCCACAGTTTGATATTCGTTAAAGCTCATTCACTACAGAATCCTTGCCGTCCTGAATGGGGATTTCCTGAATGCAAATCTTATGTAAATGAGGGCTCTCAGTGTCAGCTAGAATCAAATGAATATAGCAAAGTTGGAGGGAGGAATAATCAAGTCAGATAAATATTTTACGCGCGACAGAGCTACAAGACTATCTACAAGGACAGAAGCGCTGGTAAACTACAATTCATAACACTGTTGTGAAATGATTACTGCTGCAGAACTATAACATGCCTAATCAGAGTTAAGAAGCTGGTTGGCAGATAGTTGGTTTGTTTTTTCTGTACAACAAAATAATAATTTCTTAAGCCGGAAATATCTAAGTACAGATTGTACCAAGTCACTATCAATTGCCTAAAGAAGCGTTTCTTAACATTTTCCCCGTACAGAGACCTTGAAATATTATCATACATCTTCATTCATCTCTTACTATTTCATAAACTAAGAGCTCACGACAAGAAAAAAAAAAATGAAAACTAGTTGAAAAAATCTCGTGTTCATTGATACTACAGATCATTAGGCGCAAAAGGCTAAACACAAAAGTAACTTGAAAAGCTATTTCCCTGTCATTATCCTATTGCTTACTGTCCCCACTGGAACCTTATCTTAGTTCTACCTTCCGGACCCCTAGAGTCCAGGCTCCGAGGGAAATCCGGACAGTGATTATTCCAGACTATAAAAAAGTAAGTAGTGGGGATGTAAGCAACAGCGATAAGACCGACAACAACATTCTACGCCACTAGTAGAGGTGTCAAAGCACCACTAAGAGCCCCTAAAAGCCACTTAGAATGTCAACAAGGGTCGTGCGGGTGTCTCTTAGAGGAGGAGGGGCCACTGACTGTCCAAATTTGTTTTACATGAAAAATCACTCAGTTCCCCCCCCCCCTTTTCTTTATCTCCTTCACGGCCACCCTTGTTGCCGGAGCAGAAAACCGCAAAAATCTCAACACATAACCGGTTTGAAAGGAGTTGAAGAGGGACTTTTACATGCATAACATGTGCACCCTTACACATACACCGAACACATGCACGCACACATACACACACGCATACATATGCACATAAGTACAGATACAAACACAAATGCATAGGCGGCATATTAGTGTACCTATATTATTATAATTATAGTAATAATAACTATAATAATTAATTACAATAATAATAAATTAAAATAATAATTAAAATAATAATAATTACAATAACAATAAAAACAATAACGACGACAACAACAACGACAATAACGATGACGATGATGATAATAATGAGTAAGTTGCGGCCTTCCCTTAATGATACAGGTATCCTATGTCTGTGCATCCAAATATGCATGTATGTGTGTGTATGTATTATATATATATATATATATATATATATATATATACACACACACACACACGTGTGTGTGTGTGTGTGTGTGTGTGTGTGTGTGTGTGTGTGCGCGTGCG
The DNA here is from genome assembly GCF_046742065.1 of Oratosquilla oratoria. NCBI lineage: Eukaryota > Metazoa > Arthropoda > Malacostraca > Stomatopoda > Squillidae > Oratosquilla > Oratosquilla oratoria. The sequence goes on along the minus strand of NC_134800.1, from coordinate 38,534,084 downwards.
TGCGTGAGCACGTGCGCCTGTGCATGATTTTCTTTTCTATATTTTAATAAAATCTCTGACATAGCATGTGACAACAAAATAACTACTGTAACATTTCTATGGATTATATATAATGTTGATAAATCCATGGCTTTTCATATACAATCACGATTCTAAAAAACATCTCTCTAATTCAACAAATTGGTGAAAAGAGAGATAAATAGGTGAAATAAATAAGTGTAACAAAAATTAAACTGAGCAGGACTGGGACGTGAGGTTGATTCAGTTAGCCCCTTGCGAGGCTACATATCTCTAGACTTCGTATTGCATGTTCAACGCAAACAAGTTACATATTTTGTATATATGACTGATATTTTGTGTATATTGAGTACAACAATAAAACTCATACAACTTGTTTGTAGTTCTATGATGTTTTTGGTCTTGCCAGAAAAGTTTAAATTAAAAGAATTTGTAATTTGGCCCAGAACCAATGTTGTCAGATAACAGACAGCCAACAATTAATTACCGGTACGATAATTCATATATCATATGGAACTGAATTAATACCAGGTGTTTTAATATGTAGTCATATAATTTTTTCACTAAGATTAAGATAATAATATAAATATAACTCTCCCCTTTAAGCATATTCAGTTACATAATTGGAATAAGTTCAACTCACCTAATGACGAACGCTTGGGCCCAACCGTCGCCATTTACGAGGCCTGCCTTTTCAATTATAAACACATATTCACTAAATTATTGACACATACACTGTTTCACTTACTAGATAATTGTTATAAGTGTAATCAATATGGGTATCTTAACATTTCATGAGAATTTCTATGATTTTTTTCTGTTACAAACAAATTTTACTTTAGCACTTTCACTGTGTCAAGCAACGTTCGACTGAGGCAGTGACGTCATAACTTTTCAATCCTTGCGGGTTAACAGAACCAAAATTTAAATATATCTCACAGCACAAAATGACAACTATCGACGAACTATCGCCATCCAATTGATTCGAATTAATTAATTAATTCAAATATTGCAAGATAACTTGCAGAAATCCACTTCACGAATGTGACAAAATGTGGATTCAAAGAAATACGGAATTCAGTCGTGTTGACTTTCCGTGTACATAACCTAGGCCCTTCCATTCCGGGTGGCATGTTTTTTTTTATATTTATTATTGGTTTATTTATATATTTATTTATTTATTACTCAGGATGCCGCCAAATTATCTTATTCACTTTCACGGCACCCCTTTTCACGGCACCCCTTCTGTATTGAGTGATCACTCTTACTCTTATTTTAGCTGCCGGCAGACCATTCAATAAATTCCCGTGATAAGTTCCTATCTCCTCCCCCTCAGTCGTGAAGGGATTCGTTTTGTAGGAAGGTACTAATGGACTGTTGATTTTGTTGATCTATTTTTCCCTCTACAGACAACAACAACAACAAAAAGAACGATCAAATGCTTAAATAATAACACAAACTAACCAACAAATTCCTGATATAAAAATTAACTATAATATGATGATAAGATTAGACATTAGCAGGTGGAGAGATATCTGATGGAATAAAGTTTTATAACCTTAGAATTTGAATAAAATTATAATGGATAACGGAGGGATGATAGAAAATATATAGAAATAAAAATCAACGACAATAAAACGAACGCATTATATTTCTTTGACAGTAAAACATAAGCCCCGAAACAACTTTATTAGGAAGCTTGGAGGAGGATGGGAGTAGGGGTGGGGGAAGGGACAAGTCAACCACCCGTTTACATGAAACAAATGACAGCGGTTCTTAACTCTTTTTCAGTGCCCGTATCCCTTGATATCCCAGAAAACATTCTCGTGGCCCCATCCAATACAAATAAAATGTAAACATATAAAAAGGATTAGTGATACAAACCTTGCTTTGCTTTCTCATAGTAAATATACATTACCATTGCACTGGCTATCATGTCTCGTACCTCTAGGTTTTATACCCCTTGGGGTACAGGTACCCCAGAAACATTGACTTAGAGTCTTAGATTATCGCTTTCACTGTTAGATTCACCCATTCTTTGAATGGGATTTCGTTACATCTCGCTGGTGGGGGCATAGAGATTTGTGCACATATACGAATATACTGTACGCCCAAGATACCATAGATCAAAATCCCACAAATCAAAATCCCATAGTCAATATCCCATTGTTCATAATCCCACACATAATGATCAAAATCCCATATATTTAAATATACCTGGATGGTGATAGTATGAATGTACACTATATTTATGTTAAAATATACTTTCATTAGATAAATTTATTAATGAATATAGGCCTAGGTTAGGTTAGGTTAGGGTAAGTTAGGTTGTAGGTTAGGTGTAGGGTATTGACCAGTGGGATTATGACCCTATGGGTTTATCCCATGGATTCTATGAATATACATATCTAACAACGTATAAATATACTGTAAATATGTACGGAGATACACACACACACACACACACACACACACAAACACGTCTTGTGGCGTAGTTGTAGCGATCGCCGCCGCCACTACGGTGGTTCGGGTTCGAATCCCGCCCAGGGCTAAAATGATTTTAGAATCGCTGCGCTGCGAGTTATTACCCCAACTCTCGTGGATGGGAAATTGTGTGTGTGTGTGTGCATGTAAGGTCACAGCATTACCCATAAATCGGTCATATATGAGCTCTGAGGTCTCTTCCGGTAAGGGAATAGCTGTCGATCACGAGTCCAACACGTGATCCAAGACCATGATAAATCTCGCGCGCGCACGCACACACACACACACACACACACACACACACACACACACACACACACACACACACACACACACACACACACACACACACACACACACACACACACACACACACACACGCACTAACGAGTCCAACACGTGATCCATGACCGTGGTGAATCACAAAGTTCATACATATAAACATATATACATACGCACATACATACATACATACATACATACATACATACATACATACATACATACATACATACATACATACATACATACATACATACATACATACATACATATATACATACATGGATACATACATACATACAAACATACATATATACATACATACATACCGGCACATAAATGAATACAATACAAACACACCTGGTTGTATGCAGTACTGCAGTAGGTATTCGAAATTATTCACTCGCACATTCAATGTGGTTTTGCCCTCCTTATAATTACCTTTGTTTATCCCCGTTCTTCTTCGATATCCATCTATATCTTATTTGGATTCTCATATTCACTCCTCTCCACGGGAATCCCAGTTGTCGTATTTTATCCTCTTACTCTGATCGAGTTTCTTGACCCCTTTCGTTCTGCTGGCGAGACAATTCAGGAAATAGAAAATAAAGATTCTTTATCACGAGTTTATAGTTAGATATGTATCTGTGCACAAATAAAGCGAACTAGTTAGCCTGGGCAGTAAATAGTTAATTGGAAACATAAGTGATAGAAACCAGTTACGATGGCCTAGAATATATATTGGTATCTAGTTTGCACCAGGGTTTTGTAACGTACATTCCGTTGGGTGCTTTGAGCTCTGTTGGGTGACAAAATCATCGTCATTAACGCGACTGAATAACTGGTTTGCCATTTTCAAATCTAACAAACCATTTATCAATGGAAGCTCACAGGACGAGCGGGTTAGGGCGTCGTTACTTGCAACGAAGGTCGTATGAATGGGTCTAACCCTGCCACCGGCGAAGTTGAATCGTTAAATTCCACGCTACAGAGTTCTCTGTAAGAGGTATCGTCCTAGCCTCCCGATAGGAGGAGTTTGTGACGTTAAACAATATCATTATCATCATCATTCTCAAATCTAACGATTTTTTTTTTTTTTTTTTTTTTTTTTTGGGGGTGCATTATGCCATGATTATTACTCTGGGAGCTAATATGGCTTTCAATCTTAGTTTCTTGGCGTCGCCAGGTTAAGATGGAAAAAAAAAAATGCAATGTATCTTAGAACACTCCATTTCGCGCTTGAGGGAGTATCAAAATACTCGCAGTCTTTTCTTCCAAATCCAACATAAATTTACTGGTGACAACCGCGCATAACCAAGTTTATGCCGGCTGAGAATAAAAAAAACTCATCGTTGAAGGGTAACTTCCTACTTCAATTAATCCATATTCGATCGATTTAACATATTTCTTCTTGTTGCCGTCAGGCAATACTTTCCAGCTGAGGGAAATTCCTTTGCTGTCAAATAGTTAAATATGGTCCACCTGCTTATGCCAGAAGCTTTCCAACACGGTTTTCAACACACACTAGCCCGGTGACGTGTCTTTGACAGCCCTGTTCACCTTTTGTCGTGGGCTCTGTCTTCTTCTGCTATGTTATATAGTATATACCTTTGTCCTTTTTATTATGTAGTTATTTCTCTATATGTCTCCCCTCCACCCCCACCCTCTCTCTCTCTCTCTCTCTCTCTCTCTCTCTCTCTCTCTCTCTCTCTCTCTCTCTCTCTCTCTCTCTCTCTCTCTCTTGCCATAAAGACTGACCTCTGATCTCGTCGGTTACTGATTCATTCTCTCTCTCTCTCTCTCTCTCTCTCTCTCTCTCTCTCTCTCTCTCTCTCTCTCTCTC
>NC_134800.1:38519457-38524457 GCF_046742065.1 Oratosquilla oratoria | reverse complement strand
CCTCAATCAGCCCTTGATCCTTCATCCGAAATGGCCTGAATCGGGGATGGTATCACCGTCAGCTGTGGCATCAATCCCGCCTGACCTCCCCCGGGGGATAAATGGGTGCGGAGTTCTCTTTCACCCCCCGGCTCGGCTCGGAGCGGTCTTCAGAAGCGGACTTAGAAAGAGCAACAGCTAAGACCTCCTTCGTCTTCGCGGGAGCACCGACCACCAACACCGCCTTCGACTTCGCGGGAGCACCAAGACCTTCGGCCGAACAGGAGGAGGGCTTCCTTAACAGCGGCAAGAGGGAACCTTCGTTGACGTTGCCGCCGAGATCGCAAGTGGGCGCGCTGGGCGTCGTCGAAGAGGGTGACCTGGCGCCTTCTCCACCTCAGGAACGGCGCCGCTGATCTGAACCTCGATGATGACCTGGAGGAGGGCGGGAGAATAGGCCGGCTTGGGAGGGCGGGCCTTCCATTGTGAAAAAAAAAAAAAAAAAAAAAAAAAAAAAAAATATATATATATATATATATATATATATATATATATATATATATATATATATATATATATATATATGATCTTTAAAATAAAGTGTCACTTTTTCACCTTTTGTTTGATTATCCCTTTTTCCTCCATTTTTCCTGGTTTTGCTGTTATTGCAAGTGATGAAGTGCAGCGATTTTTCTCATGAACGAGCTTCGTGTCTAATTTGATAACTTTCGTTGGCATATAATTTCAAGTCCCTTTCCTGTTGTGTTGATGATCTTCATGTGTACGACCGAGATTTGAAACTGCACATTTCTTTGTTTGTCTAATTAAATACAAAACAAAGCTGAGCGTTATGACGTCATATTTGTAAGAATAAATTTCCCGGAAGTTAGGATAAAACGAATTTCGTTAACTGTTGGTCCACGGGTGAGCGAGTTGGTGCCATTTTCGGGTCCCTTCTGTGAAATCTTTAGCCTCCCCGCCCAGATGAAAAGGACCTTTAAGGGAAGAATATATATAAATATTTAAAGTAGTGTTCTCTAAAATAATCGGTGAAAACCCAACGGATTTCGGCTGATACAGTCTCCAAAGACTTTGAGAGACTCCGACAGACTTTGCCAGACTTCGGTAGACTTCGACAGAGGCAAACTCCGACAGTCTGAGGCGAATTCAGAAAGACTTCGACGCATTCCGACGGACTCCGGCAGACCCTGGCAGACTTTGATACTTTGGCAAGCTTTGACTCTGGCAGATCTTTACAGACTGGCAGATTATGGCGGACTATAACAGCCTCTGGCAGTCAAAGACAGACAGACAGAAAGTGCCTTGGAGCGTCCGACAGAGTCCTGAACAAAGAAACGGGAGACAATAGTCAGAAGGACCTACAGAGAACTATACAGAAAGTCCTCTAAACAGGAACTTTAGATTCAGGTCAACACGGAGATTCCGACAGACTTCGACAGACTCCAGCAGACGGAGACGAACTAAGGATTTCGACAGAGACCGATGTCTTCCAGATACCGACTAAAACACGGGATATTTGAAACAAAAAACAAAGAGACAAAAGAAAGACATAGTAATAGAGAATAAGAGAGAAATTACTTTTGACTGCAATTCTAGCTTATTACATTCAGACACGGTATAGTAGCGTTGCAGGAACCTCTTAACAGGAACGTGGTGGCCCATTTGATATACTTTTTCCTCTGGCTAGTGTCACCAGGTGATTTTATCAAGTTTTATTAAAAACATTGATTTCGGTTCCATGTCTTCGGAACCAGCTCAAATTTCTCATAGACTATGAACATTAGTATGGTTATAAGATGCATATATGTATCTGTATATCTATATATCTACTGTATATATGTATATGTATATGTATATGTATATGTATTTGTATATGTATATGTACATATATATGTATATATATGTATATGTATATGTATATGTATAATTATTTGTATATACAGGTAAATATGTATATGTATATGTATATGCACATGTACATGTATATGTATGTGTACATGTATATGTACATGCATATGTACATGTACATGTATTTGTATATGAGGGAGTGAACTTGAGGGGACAATCGAAGATGAGATGGATGGATTTGATGAAGGGGACGTTGAGCAAGAGGGGAATGTCTGTTGAGCAGGGAAGGGAGAAGGCAGGATATAGGAATTAGTGGAGAGTGACTGTGTATAGATAATACGTGTATGCAAAGGAGGTTGGTGGATGGGGGGTAGGGGCGTGCTTATGTGTGAATAATATTTCGACGCAGCTCGAAGGGATTTCTCCCCGTCTTCTCTTTTTCTGCATGAGGTGACGGAAAGGGGGGCTCGCCGATTAAGTGGAGTGACCTTTATGTGGATGTACTGTGTCTTGCTACATTGCTACTGACCTAGGGCAGTGGGCGGGATACAGGGATGACCTGTTATCAATGAGGAGCTAAATGAGAGGAAGGAAAGAGTGGTGGATGGGAGTGGAATGGGTGGAGTAGGTACGTGACTTTGACTTGGCTACTTCCCTTAGAAGGGGGAAAAAGCTCTTGGCATATAGATGGACATAGATATGTATATAGTATTTGTATTAGTATATATATATAGTGTGTGTGTGTGTGTGTGTGTGTGTGTGTGTGTGTGTGTGTGTGTGTGTGTGTGTATGTGTGTGTGTGTGTGTGCGTCTGTGTGTGTATATATATGTATATTTATATATATATATGTATATATATATATATATATATGTGTGTGTGTGTGTGTGTGTGTGTGTGTATACATACATATACATATATATATATATATATATATATATATATATATATATATATATATACATATATACTGTATATATATGTATGTATATACAATAAGTAATGAGAAAATGTCAGGCGAGACGTTAAATATGATTTGATCAAAATACTACTTCATAGTAAAGTACACATACATATATTCTATAAAATTACTAACTGGCAACTTTCTATATTTGTAGGTCTGAGTGCAGCGGTGAACGTGGTGGAACCAGTCTAATTCGGTTTGCCGACCTGTGAACACTTGTCAAGATGCAGGGAAACATGGAGCAACGTTACGCCATCAATTTTTGTGTTAAACTTAAGAAAACCAAACAAGAAGCTTATAGAATGTTAAAGGAGACCTATGGGGATAAACAGATGAGCCAAGCAAGTTTCCATCGGTGGTTTAACAGATTTTCTGAAGGAAATGAACAGGTTGAGGATGAACCCAGATCTGGAGCATCGAAAAGTGCACGCAAGGAGGAAAACATTGAGGAAGTGCAAAGGTTAGTGATGTAAGACGGTCGAATATCTGTGAGGATGATATCTGAAGCTGTTGGTATTAGTATTGGCACAGTAGAGACAGTTCTGACCGAAGATCTGAAGCTTCACAAAGTCTGTGCCAAGTTCGTGGCAAAGATCCTCTCCGACAACCAGAGTCAATTTCGTGTGGAATGTTGCACTGACATGCTAGAAATGATAGAGGGTGATTCAGGTTTCCTTAATAAAGTAGTGACTTGCGATGAGAGTTGGGTATTCACCTACTACCCTGAGAGCAAACGTCAGAGTGCTCAGTGGAAGAACGCGACCTCCCCCAGACCCAAAAAAGCAAAGATGAGCAGGTCGCAAGAGAGGGCCATGGTCATTCCTTTCTTTGACTCCCAGGGGCTCATTCACATTGAATGGGTTCCTCAGGGTCAAACCGTCAATAAGGAATATTACCTTACTGTTGTAAAAAGGTTCAGGGAGAAGATGAGGAAGAAGAGGCCTCAGCAATGGAGGAGTGGTCAGTGGTGGTTTCACCAGGACAATGCCCCATGCCACAAGTCAACGCTGGTGAGCACCTGAATGGCCGACAGGGGAATGAAAGTGATACAACACCCACCCTACAGCCCTGACTTATCCCCTTGCGACTTTTTCCTGTTCCCATGCATGAAAGACAGCCTCAGGGGAACCAGATTCCAGTCAACAGAGGACCTGAAAGAAGCATCGGAAAGTTACATGAAGGGACTACTGAAAAAGGACTTTGAGGAGGTCTTCCAGGATTGGGAGGGACGCATGCAGAAGTGTGTAGATGCGAGAGGCAATTATTTTGAAGGCGACAAAGATTTGTAAACCTATGAAAATAAATAGTGTCTCTCCTGACATTTTCTCATTACTTACTGAGCATATACTCGTATGTATGTATATATATATTATATATATATATATTGTATATATATATTATATATATATATATATTGTATATATATATATGTATATATATATTTATATATGTATATATACATTTATATATGTATATATATATAAGTATATATATGTATATATATTTATATATGTATATATATGTATCTACACACACACACATATATATATATATATATATATATATATATACTTATAAAATTCTGATCATCTTGTTTGTCATCTTGCTTGCTTGAAACCGTCACCCGGCCAATCAGAAGAATAGATATGACGTCATGACTGAGGACCAGCCAATCAGAAGAGATATGACGTCACGACTGAGGACCAGCCAAGCAGAAGAGATATGACGTCACGACTGAGGACCAGCCAATCAGAAGAAGAGACATGACGTCACGACATCATATGATGCGTAGTGTTCCAAGCAACGACGACATGACGTCACAATCTTCTGCATTTCACTTCTTTTAAAAATGTACAATTTAAATTTTCATTTGACCCAACATATATATATGTATATATATATTTATATATATATATACTTATAAATTTCTCATATTCAGTATTTAAAAGTAGAACCAACTCATGAGTTAGCATCTATGAGGCATAATGAGTTTATTGAAATATTACGAACTATATGAATCATATGATGCGTAGTGTTCCAAACAACGACGACATGACGTCACAATCTTCTGCATTTCACTTCTTATAACTAATCAAGTCACTGCCTTCGTCTACTGAATATAGCATAGTCTTAATAAAGATACTATTGATCATTTTATTAACAACGAATCATTTAAAATTTTATTTGACC
>NC_134800.1:38508765-38513957 GCF_046742065.1 Oratosquilla oratoria | reverse complement strand
GCACAATGAACATGGCTATCACAGAGCGTCGACGCTGAGAGAAAGCGCACGAGAACGCACATAGGAAAGCGATTTCGAAGGCTCTTGGGAAAATGCTTCGTCTTATTGAGCTCGATCCGAGATATGTAATTAAGATATAAAAGGTAATGGGAAGTTCTGGAGACGAACGTTGTTGGACCCTCGCACCGGAGAGAAACCCAATCACGAGGTAATTGAGCTCAGAAGATCACTACAGGGATTTTGTCAAGTAAACAAGTTATTATGCTCAAGTATGCTCTGTGCTTCCGTTCTTTCCGCTGGGAGGCTCTGAAATTCCTCTTCCGTCCCTAGTGCTTTTTGTTTCTTTTCCCTTAATCTGGTCCCAGGGTTTAGAGTTCTTTTTGAAAAGTGAATTTCAAAAACACCTTTTCCCTTTATAGTGGGAATTTAACTTTGATGTTTTTTTTCTCTCTTTGTTTTATCTTCCTTTCCAGAGGCGCTCCGTCTTGTGGGTATTTGGTTCCTCCACTTTTTTCTTTTTAGTTTTTTATACCAATACTTAAAATATGTAAGTATTAAATACGATAGTTTTCTCAATAAAGACATCCAGCAATATCACACATCGGTTAATGGCTTCAAGAGCAAAAAAGATCTTTATGTAAAAAAAAAAAAGAAGGAGAAAATGTAATCAAGAGAGGAGGGATTTTGAATTTACCACTTCATGTAAAACAAAGACGAAAGTGAGCCATGAATAAAATCTGGAATTCTACCCAGTCCAAGGAGGGAACAAGCACATAATGAATTTACATTGGATATCTAGAGACTTTTAAAATTATTCCGGTTTTGGAATTAAGAACAACAATTATAATCGTTACAGACAGACAGAATGGTAATTGTAGGTAGTGATGAGCGTTTGATGTGTGTGTGTGTCTGTGTGTATATGTGTGTGTGTCTAGTGGACCGTGTGTGTGTGTGTGTGCGTGGCGTTCGCGACCGCCTGTATAGGACGTTGTGTGTGTGTGTGTGATGTGTGTGTGTGTGTTGTGTGTGTGGTGTATGTTTTCTGCACGTGTGTGACTCCACCATGGTCCCTTGGATCACGTGTTAGACTCGTGATCGACAGCCTATATTCCCTCCTGCAAAAAGAGAGCTCAGAGCTCATATGATCGATCTATGGGTAATTGCTTGTGACTTTACATGCCACACATACACACCCAACCCCCCGCCCACAAGAGTTGGAGTAACAACCCGCCATCGCAAACGATACTGAAATTATTTCAGGCCTGGGCGGGATGCGAACCCGGACTGCCGAAGTGGCAGCCAGAAAATCTACCAACTGCGCCACGAGTGTGTGTGTGTATGAATGTGTGTTTATGTAAATTGTGTTTGTGTACGTGTGTGTATGCATGTGTGTGTGTGTGTGTGTGTGTGTGTGTGTGTGTGTGTGTGTGTGTGTGTGTGTGTGTGTGTTATTGCGCGAGCCTGTGCGCGCGTGTGTGTGCATGTGTATTTGTATATGTGTTTATATAAGTCATATTACATGTATATACTTATGTATATATTTATGCATATGCATATACGTATGTATATGTGAATATTTGCATATAATTATCAGTACAGCGTATGTTCCTTCGCATGTTTATATACATAAAATCACCGGTGGGTTTCGAATTGTGGGGACAATTTTGTACTCAAAATTCGAATCGTTGCAGATCCTCAATTAGCCCTTGATCCTTCATCCGAAATGGCCTGAATCGGGGATGGTATCACCGTCAGCTGTGGCATCAATCCCGCCTGACCTCCCCCGGGGGATAAATGGGTGCGGAGTTCTCTTTCACCCCCCGGCTCGGCTCGGAGCGGTCTTCAGAAGCGGACTTAGAAAGAGCAACAGCTAAGACCGCCTTCGTCTTCGCGGGAGCACCGACCACCAACACCGCCTTCGACTTCGCGGGAGCACCAAGACCTTCGGCCGAACAGGAGGAGGGCTTCCTTAACAGCGGCAAGAGGGAACCTTCGTTGACGTTGCCGCCGAGATCGCAAGTGGGCGCGCTGGGTGTCGTCGAAGAGGGTGACCTGGCGCCTTCTCCACCTCAGGAACGGCGCCGCTGATCTGAACCTCGATGATGAACCTGGAGGAGGGCGGAAGAATAGGCCGGCTTGGAAGGGCGGGCCTTCCATTGTGGGAAAAAAAAAAAAAAAAAAAAAAAAATATATATATATATATATATATATATATATATATATATATATATATATATATATATATATATATATATATATGATCTTTAAAATAAAGTGTCACTTTTTCACCTTTTGTTTGATTATCCCTTTTTCCTCCATTTTTCCTGGTTTTGCTGTTATTGCAAGTGATGAAGTGCAGCGTTTTTTCTCATGAACGAGCTTCGTGTCTAATTTGATAACTTTCGTTGGCATATAATTTCATGTCCCTTTCCTGTTGTGTTGATGATCTTCATGTGTACGACCGAGATTTTGAAACTGCACATTTCTTTGTTTGTCTAATTAAATACAAAACAAAGCTGAGCGTTATGACGTCATATTTGTAAGAATAAATTCCCCGGAAGTTAGGATAAAACGAATTTCGTTAACTGTTGGTCCACGGGTGAGCGAGTTGGTGCCATTTTCGGGTCCCTTCTGTGAAATCTTTAGCCTCCCCGCCCAGATGAAAAGGACCTTTAAGGGAAGAATATATATAAATATTTAAAGTAGTGTTCTCTAAAATAATCGGTGAAAACCCAACGGATTTCGGCTGATACAGTCTCCAAAGACTTTGAGAGACTCCGACAGACTTTGCCAGACTTCGGTAGACTTCGACAGAGGCAAACTCCGACAGTCTGAGGCGAATTCAGAAAGACTTCGACGCATTCCGACGGACTCCGGCAGACCCTGGCAGACTTTGATACTTTGGCAAGCTTTGACTCTGGCAGATCTTTACAGACTGGCAGATTATGGCGGACTATAACAGCCTCTGGCAGTCCAAGACGGACAGACAGAAAGTGCCTTGGAGCGTCCGACAGAGTCCTGAACAAAGAAACGGGAGACAATAGTCAGAAGGACCTACAGAGAACTATACAGAAAGTCTTCTAAACAGGAACTTTAGATTCAGGTCAACACGGAGATTCCGACAGACTTCGACAGACTCCAGCAGACGGAGACGAACTAAGGATTTCGACAGAGACCGATGTCTTCCAGATACCGACTAAAACACGGGATATTTGAAACAAAAAACAAAGAGATAAAAGAAAGACACAGTAATAGAGAATAAGAGAGAAATTACTTTTGACTGCAATTCTAGCTTATTACATCCAGACACGGTATAGTAGCGTTGCAGGAACCTCTTAACAGGAACGTGGTGGCCCATTTGATATACTTTTTCCTCTGGCTAGTGTCACCAGGTGATTTTATTAAGTTTTGATTAAAAACATTGATTTCGGTTCCATGTCTTCGGAACCAGCTCAAATTTCTCATAGAGTATGAACATTAGTATGGTTATAAGATGCATATATGTATCTGTATATCTATATATCTACTGTATATGTATATGTATATGTATATGTATATGTATATGTATATGTATATGTACATATATATGTATGTATATGTATATGTATATGTATATGTATATGTATTTGTATATACAGGTAAATATGAATATGTACATGTATATGTCATTGTACAAGTACATGTATATGTATATTTAATTGTATATGTACATGCATATGTACATGTACATGTATTTGTATATGAGGGAGTGAACTTGAGGGGACAATCGAAGATGAGATGGATGGATTTGATGAAAGAGACGTTGAGCAAGAGGGGAATGTCTGTTGAGCAGGGAAGGGAGAAGGCAGGAATATAGGAATTAGTGGAGAGTGACTGTGTATAGATAATACGTGTATGCAAAGGAGGTTGGTGGATGGGGGTAGGGGCGTGCTTATGTGTGAATGATATTTCGACGCAGCTCGAAGGGATTTTTCCCCGTCTTCTCTTTTTTCTGCATGAGGTGACGGAAAGGGGGGCTCGCCGATTAAGTGGAGTGACCTTTATGTGGATGTACTGTGTCTTGCTACATTGCTAACTGACCTAGGGCAGTGGGCGGGATACAGGGATGGCCCATTATCATGAGGATCTAAGATGAGAGGAAGGATTGGGTGGTGGAGGAGAGTGGAATGGGTGGTGGAGGAGAGTGGAATGGGTGGAAGTAGGTACGTGCCTTTGGCTTGGCTACCTTCCTTATAAGGGGGTAAAAGCTCTTGGCATATAGATGGACATAGATATGTATATAGCATTTGTATTAGTATAATATATTAGTGTGTGTGTGTGTGTGTGTGTGTGTGTGTGTGTGTGTGTGTGTGTGTGTGTGTGTGTGTGTGTGTGTGTGTGTGTGTGTGTGTGCGTGTGTGTATATGTCATAAACACATATATCTATATATATAACATATATATATATATAGATATATATATATATATATATATATATGTGTGTGTGTGTGTGTGTGTGTGTATACATACATATATATATATATATATATATATATATATATATGTATATATATATATATATATACTGTATATATATGTATGTATATACAATAAGTAATGAAAAAATGTCAGGCGAGACATTAAATATGATTTGATCAAAATACTACTTCAATGTGATATACACATACAAATATTCTATTAAATGACTAACTGGTAACTTTCTATATTTGTAGGTCTGAGTGCAGCGGTGAAAGTGGTGGAACCAGTCTGATTCGGTTCAAGATGCGGGGAAACATGGAGCAACGTTACGCCATCACATTTGTGTTAAACTTAAGAAAACCAAACAAGAAGCTTATGGAATGTTAAAGGAGGCCTATGGGGATGAACATATAAGCCAAGCAAATTTCCATCGGTGGTTTATCAGATTTTCTGAAGGAAATGAACAGGTTGAAGATGAACCCAGATCTGGAGCACCGAAAAGTGCACGCAAGGAGAAAAACATTGTGGAAGTGCAAAGGTTAGTGATGCAAGACCGTCGAATACCTGTGAGGATGATATCTGAAACTGTTAGTATTAGTATTGGCACAGTAGAGACAGTTCTGACCGAAGATCTGGAGCTCCTCAAAGTCTGTGCCAAGTTCGTGCCAAAGATCCTCTCCGACGACCAGAGGCAGTTTCGTGTGGAATGTTGCACTGACATTCTCGAAATGATA
>NC_134800.1:38498765-38501265 GCF_046742065.1 Oratosquilla oratoria | reverse complement strand
TGTGTGTGTGTGTGTGTGCTTGTGTGTGTGCATGCGTGTGTGAGTATACACGTGTTTTCTGTGTGTATGTGTGTGTGTGTGTGTGTGTGTGTGTGTGTGTGTGTGTGTGTGTGTGTGTGTGTGCGTGCGTGTGTGAGTATACACGTGTTTTCTGTGTGTGCGCATGTGTGCGTACGTGGGTACACGCGTGTTCTCACTCACAAAGACCTCAGAGAGTGCCCCTTTGCCACTTGGACCGTTCCCTCCGAGAGCTTCCTTGGGCCTCAGGGCAGGAACATGTGGGGCAGTTGGTGAGAAGATGGTTCGGGGCTGTCTCCAGGAGTGATGTGAGCGCGGGAACTCGGTCCAATGTCTTACAGAAACTCTCTCTTCAGGTATTTCCTCATTCTTTCCACTAGATCTAAGAAGGAAATAGTCAACAACTGGTTTACCAATAGAGTGGCTAATGAATGGAATAGACTTAGTAACCATGGAGTGAGCGCTGAAACAATTGGTTGCTTTAAGAGAAGATTAGATAATTTTATGGATAGGGATAACAGATAGTAAGGGACATATGTAGGCCCTATGGTCTCTTGCATTCTCCTCCTTTCTTATGTCCTTACATTATTGAAATGTGTGATGTAGATCGGGGTGTGAGGAAATGCTATGTAGGGGGACGATGTATAAATGCTTATATATTTTTTTTAACTCAAATCTCTGTAAATGCATAATTTGTACTAAGATTTTTTTTAACATAAATAATGAATACATTATTATCGTTGTCATGGTTACCCAAAACTAGTTCCCGTTACTCTTCAGAATGATTAAGAACTCATGATTTCAGAAGTGAAGTTGCATAACATGGAATCTAGAAGAGTCAGGCAAGAAGATAATTATACGGCAGTGTCTGTCAGATTGACCCACTATAGTACTTCCCAGTACAAATTGTACTCAAATGCATCGTGCGGACATTCTATACCAGTGGGAAAAATATATAATAAAAATATGATAATAATGATAATATGATAATAATAATAATGATATAATGATAATGATAATAATAATAACAATAATAATAATAATAATAATAATAATAATAATAATAATAATAATAATAATAATAATAATAATAATAATAATAATAATAATGATAATATGATAATAATAATGATAATATATGATAAATAATTAATAACAATATTAATAATTAATAACAATAATAATAATAACAATAATAATAACAACAACAACAATAACAACAACAATAACAACAATAATAACAACAACAATAACAACAATAATAACAACAACAATAACAACAATAATAACCACAACAACAATAACAACAACAGCAACAGCAATAACAAAACAACAACAACAACCAATAATAACAACAACCAATAATAACAACAACCAATAACAATAACAACAATAATAACGACATAAATAATAACAACAATAATAACAACAATAATAACAACAATAATAACATTAACAACAACAATAACAATAATAACAACAATAATAACATTAACAACAACAATAACAACAACAATATCATCAACAACAACAACAACAATAGCAAAAAACAACAACAATAGCAACAATAACATCAATAACATTAATAACATTAATAACATTAATAACATTAATAACATTAATAACATTAATAACAATAATAACAATAATAATAATAATAATAATAATAATAAAAATAATAACAATAATAATATTAATGATATTGATAATAATAATAATAATAATAATAATAATAATAATAATAATAATAATAATAATAATAATAATAATAATAATAATAATAATAATAATAATAATAATGATAATAATAATACTTATAATAACAATGATAATGATAAAATAAGATAGAAAATAAAAGAGTAATAATTAAAAAACAACTAAGTTCCAAAAGGGATTTAATCTACTCGGTGACTGACAACCCTGTTTACTTCCCCCAGGCTATCCTGCTTCGTGATCTCATAAGACGTCCCAGTGGGAAGCCATCTATGTCAAAAGACTAATTTCACACGTGATCTTCTTAGAATAATAACAAGAGTAAAACAAATTTTCAGAAGACTTTCTGGTAGACACGCGTACACTTATGAAAGATCAATTTATATATATTTTTGTGCTTCCACACTGCATGGTCATGATCATGGACTGAATATACTTAATTGTAGTCAATGATCATCGCAGTGTTGTTGAGGAAATGTAATTTCTATTGGCTCAGAACTAATGACAATGTTGTTGTTGTTGTTGTTGTTGTTGTTGTTGTTGTTGTTGTTGTTGTTGTTGTTGTTGTTGATTTTTTTGGAGATCGAGGAGTTATCCGCCTTGCTCTCCTGCAAGAAAAAAAAAAAGAAAGAAAGAAAGAAAAGAAAACGAGGAGACGTCCGCCTTGCTATTCTGAAAAAAAAACAGACATCCGCCTTCCTCTTCCGAAGAAACAAAGGAAATCAGGTCGCTCCTCCATGACGATGAAGTAACGACTTCTTGGAATTAA
>NC_134800.1:38488765-38493765 GCF_046742065.1 Oratosquilla oratoria | reverse complement strand
AGGTGAGAAGTGGAACCTAATCTCCAACGTTTCGGTGTGATACCTAACTTAAAGCGAGTAACAGTCAGGCTCATAAAAACGCTTTAAGAACTTGCAGGGTTTCTCTTCCATTGATGGCTTTGTTCACATATTGCCATATACTCCTGGAGTTGCCTACACGTATAAAATCCGTCTCGGTGCTTGGTTGCTTTGTATTCGTTTTTACATATGCATAATCCCTTCACCATGTGTGTATACAGGCTCTTGGGCAGTATTATGACCTCTTTTCCGTTTTTTGTAGATGGTTGTCTCCATCTAAACGAATTGATAGTGCATTTGATACGTTATAACTTCTCGCGTTGCTTTTGTCCTCTTTCTTTTCTCTAAACCAATCTACAAAAACGACTATAATCACTTTTTACCAGCATATATTGAAGAAACACATATTTCTCATAAGCATATATTAAGAGAACAAAGCCTGATATTGTAATAAGATCTTGTTTTTTATATAAAGTGATGAAGTCTAAGGAAGAATGAGCTAAGATGATAAATTTAAAGAAAGAAAGTTGTAACCACAAAGGACATACAGAATGTGAGACAAAACAACAGTGAAACTTATGAAAGCTGGTAAGGCACCTGTGTTGGATGAATGTCATGAGAAGTGTCTGAAAAGGGGAGGAACGGTTATTGTGGATTAGTTAGTGAGGTTGTTTAATGTGTGCCTAAGGGAAGGGAATGTGCTGGAAGTCTGGAAAAGCCCATTGCAGTTCCAAACTCAGCAAAATTAGAAGCCTTAGACAGAAATTCAGGAAAAGACAAATCATATAAGAGAATCACAAATCATCCAGGACGAAGACAGGAAAACATAACTGGAAATAACAACACCCAGGAATACGTGAATGAAAACAGTGCAGTATGTAACAAGTCTTATAATACATATCCATCTCTTCATTATGGGAAAACGCATCCGGGACGAGACTGGAGACCCCCAAGAGCGAAGTTCTTGGACGCTGACGGCATACCTCGTTCCTCGTCACTCCTGAAGGCGCTATCACACTGGGCCTCGGCCGGCTTCACCACTGTTGACCACTGAGAGTTCGCTTAAATGAAAACAACTTCTGCTACAATGTCCTATTTTTCCGATCTCCAAATATAAAATTGTATTTCCGTCATATATAGCAAAATTGAATGATGAAGTAAGAGATTAAGCCTATGTGAATGTTTTAAGAGAAGGCTAGATTTCTTTAAGTGAAATCATATTTTAGTTATTCAAACGGAGGCTGGAGGCAGGATGTCGGAGGAAAATAGCCCAGTGTGGTAACCCATTGACCGGCGCCATCACGCTTGGCAGCAGTTTGAATTCATGGTGAGTACAAAGTCACGAAGTTGCAAGTGTGGGTAGTGACGCAATCGCTGCTGCTTCGGCATTGCAGGAACACTACGTCATCATCTTGCAAGGACTGCCCACTCCCAATGGGTGCCCCCTTTGCAAATATTGCACGCATTGCATGCAACAGAGAAAAATGAAAAAAAAAAAAAAAATCGAGTTTGCAGGCAAGATGCTTCGGCTGGAGACTCGGTTATTTGTTCCCATTTCACGAACAACATTCCTTAGCCCTTTGGTGGAAGACTTCACATATTTTAATCTGAGTTACATCAGGTAGTCTATAAAAATGAACACCATATGAGAATGAAGCTTTTATTAGTACGACGTTTCACTTATTACAGCTTTATCATGCACATAGTCATGGTACACATAAATGAGAATGAATAGAAAGGGAACTGTGGGAGGTCACTAGAGCATAGAAAAGGTTAAGAAAGAGAGGGAACAACTGTCTGTGTGTAGGTCATTTGTTCACTGTCGATAAACAACTGTGAGAGGGTTCATCGGCATTGAACAAATGACCTCCTGCATTCCCTCTCCTCCACCTCTTCTAGGCCCCAACAACCTCCCCCCCCCCGTTCCCCTGGGTCTTCCCATTTCATTTACTTGGTAAAGCTGTAACAAGTAAAACAAAGGATTACAAGGGAGGAGCATGCCGACAGGAGACCTTTTGGTCTATAACTAGGTCGTACTAATAAAGGCTACATCCTCATATGGTTTTCTTTTGATAAACTTGTTGGCAACTGCCAATTTCATAGACGTCAGACTGTCTTGTCTAGGTGAGCAAAAGCCCCCATCATTCTCGATAGGGTCTTGATGGTCTATATGTGTCTATATCTTTCAGTGACACCTTCATAGTCCACAGCAGGGGTCGGCAACCTCTGGCACGCGTGCCAAACATGACATATGACAGGACTGACCCCGGGACACCAGCTGGTTTTGAAAACTTATTATAGCCTCCAAAGATAACATCACTACTTCAAATAAACAAATTATGACAATAAGAGATCAAATTAAAACCAAATCGTAGAGGAATTAATATTCACTGGCATCCCTACTGTAGAAAAACGGTGGGTATGAATTGACATTAACTTGCGCACTCAAAAGCACTGTTGGCGTGCAAGGTTCTACAAATCAAAGAAACTGGTACATCCTCTTCCAAAGGTTACCCACCCCTGGTCTTCAGGATACATAACATTACATCATCGAATTGTGATGATAAAAAGGTCTCGACACGAAACTACAATAGTCACAATATACTTACTACTATTGCCCCCCCCCCACTTGTTTCAATCTTCAATATCATTTCTACACTCAAAAACATTATACAACGCGGATCATTTCGCAGTATCATAGGTACAATATATTGACTCACGAGTATTGCCAGTCTAAATATTTTTTCAATCCCTCCCTTCATTGTCAAAGATATCATTGTCTTAGGATTGGTTCAGGATTCTGATACCTCTAACGGGTCAGAATTTCCGTAGCCTCGAGTTCTTGTGTGGGAATTCTTTCTCAGTAGGTCACCATCCCTGACTTCGAATACTTCGGATCCATTCCTAATATACTTCAGGTGACGTTATATTATCCCTGAGACATTTTGATTCTACGGTTGTCCACATGCTATAATGATTTGCAGCCGTATAAGAAAATAAGAATGAAGGAGACTGCAAGAGACCATCACCACCTGTCATCCCCGTCCATAAAGTTGTCTAATCGTTTCTTAAAACAACTGATATTTTCAGCGCTTACTACATGGGTACTAAGTCTATTCCATTTGTCGACCACCCTATTAGTAAATCAATTCTTGCCTATTTCCTTCTTAAATCTAAATTTGTCCAGTTTAAAACCATTACTGCGAGTCCTGCCCTGTTGTTTTAATATGGTGACCTTGTTTGCATCACCCCTTGATCCACTTGAACACCTCTATTAGATCACCCCGCACTCTGCGTCTTTCCAGAGAGTGTAAGATAAAGTGCCTAAGCCTCTCTTCGTAAGGCAAATTTCTGAGTCCATGTATCATTTTGGCCATTCTTCTCTATACTGATTCTAGTGAATTGATGTCCATTCTGTAGGACGGAGACCAAAACTGTATCGCATAGTCAAGGATGGGTCTAACTATCGCTAGATAGAGTTTGATAATTACCTCTGTACTTCTATTCGTTACCGTCCTAGCAATGAAACCTAATGCTCTGTTAGCTTTATTCCTGGCGCTAATGATTACGTTGAGTTAGGATAAGTTAGGTTAGGTTAGGCTAAGTTAGGTTAGTACTGGTGTTTCGAAGTCAGGAAAGGGATTCGAAGTCGGAGAAGAGACCCGTTTAGAAAGAAATCTATTCTTGAGCCGCACACCGTCGACCAGGTTCTTCATCCATCTTCGCGACAGGTCGCCAAGGCTCCCATGTCCTCCCAGGCATTCTGATTGCAGTTCGTCTTCCGATAAGGAGGCGTTGTCCGCATATGAAGGGCTCGGCCATAAATACAGTTACTTTGTCAAGGGTTAAGGGCAGGGGTAGCTGCGAACGAGGCCATCACCTTAACCCATGTGCTCGGACATCCATTACAAGTGGTAACAGCCAGGAGCCGTTGGGAGTAGTATTATATATATCTGCCCCAACAGTCTCTAAAGCGAAGAGAGCAAAGGTGACGGCTTCGGCCTCAGCTACTCAGCGCCTCCTGGTGTAGGCTCCTTACACCTTACAGTTTCTTGTGACAATACAGCAACATATGTACTGGTCACCTTTGTTGTTGCTGTTGTTTTTGTTTTTGTTATTATTGTTGTTATTATTGTTGTTGTTGTTATTGTTGTTATTGTTGTTATGGACTGCTGATGACCAGCGCTTCTGTCCTGAAGGTCACAGAGTCTGCCGCTTGGAACAGGTAATATCTTGGGTCTTCATGGATGGAAATGTTGACTTACAATTGCATTTACACGCACATAAAAGAATATATTGATGTGAATTGGTAGCGCGTGACTGTATTACTATTGTCAAGTTTGTCTTTTCATTAGAATAAGTACAGCAATGGTCAGTGTCTCCATTGGGTATGATGAGTAATAGCCTATGAGATCGTATCATTAAGTAGTAAAACTGTCTTTTATTGGCGCAGGCGTGTGGGTATTTTTTTCATGAGAATATTATGATAGATACATGGTGAACGTGGCTCTGACCCAAGACTTAGTGTAAGTGGAGGCGCAAGGATAAAAAAAATAAAATTAAATAAATAAATAAATAGATAAATAAATAAATAAATAAATAAATAAATAAATAAATAAATAAATAAATAAACAAATAGATAAATAAATCCTGAAAGTACAGTGACCCATTTGTTCCTGAAGTCCTCCTCAGCTAAATAAAATTGTCTATGTTTAGAACGAACAATCAACATTATTACAAGGAAAAATGTATGACTAAGTGTTCAAGCATTCACTGTGGCGAACACAAGAACATCATTTTAGTCTGACAGTGACTCCACCTAGAGCGAGACCTGCGGTTACCTGTAAGACTCATTGCAGGAAGGGCTTGGCCTCGTGTAGGCCACAACTCGCCTGCCCAGGGACATGACGTCTGCAAAAAATAAAATAAAAATAAATAAAAAGGCATATCTCACAAGCACTCAACCGCGAACATATGACACG
>NC_134800.1:38476265-38481265 GCF_046742065.1 Oratosquilla oratoria | reverse complement strand
TATTTACTATATTCCATGAGCATTTGAACGATGTATGTCCGTCTCTTCATCCATCAGTCCGTATGATGTCATTGATGACGTCACAAATGTTTTCGATCTTAAGCAGAAGCACATGTATGGGCAACACGTGCGGTTCAACTCCAACCAGGAAAAATAAATAAATAAATAGAAACGAAAAGATGTGAAACTTTTCGGCCCTCAATATACATATGTGTATTAACAGCGGACCGAGCGTGAAGCGACAAGATCTTAATGGATCTCGATGAAAAGTGACACGAATTTATCATAGGGAGAAACCTGATCAGAATATCAGAAGACTGTCATCAATAAACGTGGTGCGTGTAAGGTCGAATTTTATAAAAAAAAAAAAAAACATATATAATGTCAACCATAGCACCTTGCCAATTGATTTTATTAAACTGAAAAAAAAACACACCTCCACAGCAAAAGGGAGAGAAGAAGAAGAGGAAGAAGATGATGAAGAAAAAGAAAGAAGAGGAGGAAGTGGAAGAAAGGAAAGAGACAGAGAAGAAAAAAAGAAGAGAAAAAATAAAAGAGGATGAGGAGGAGAAGAAGAAGAAGAAGAGGAAGAGGAAAAGGAAGAAGAAGAGGAAGAGCAAGAAGAAGATGAAGAAGAGGAAGAGGATGAAGAAGCAGAAGAAGAAGAAGAAGAAGAAGAAGAAGAAGAAGAAGAAGAGGAAGAAGAAGAAGAAGAAGAAGAAGAAGAAGAAGAAGAAGAAGAAGAAGAAGAAGAAGAAGAAGAAGAAGAAGAAGAAGAAGAAGAAGAAGAGGAAGAAGAAGAAGAAGAGGAAGAAGAAGAAGAAGAAGAAGAAGAAGAAGAAGAAGAAGAAGAGGAAGTAGAAAAAGAAGAAGAAGAGGAAGTAGAAAAAGAAGAAGAAGAAGAAGAAGAAGAAGAAGAAGAAGAAGAAGAAGAAGAAGAAGAAGAAGAAAAGAAGATGATGAAGATGAAGAAGAAACAGGAAAGGAAGAAGAGAAAAAGAATAGGAATAAAAAAGAGAGGATAACAAAAAGAAAAACAAGAAGAGGAAGAAGACGAAGGAGAAGAAAGAGAAAAACAAGAAGAAAGAAGAGAAAGAAAAAAAAAGAAAACCAAGAAGAGGAAGAAGACGAAAGAGATGAAGAAGAACAAAAAAGAAAAACTAACAGAGGAAGAGAAAATAGGAGAAAAAGGAAAAAGAAAACGAAGAAGAAGAAAGAAAGAAAAAAAAAAAAAAAAAAAAGGAAAGGCATCTGGATTGACCCACCGCGCCGGTGTCTAGCCTGGCCGGGATCCTCGTCCGGGAGAGCGAGAGGCTTGGGTGGCGGCGGAAGGAGATAAAAGACGACGACATCCCCGAAGACGCGTAAGCGGCGATGGTAGATTTACGACCTGCCGCCGTTACTCATGCTGGAGGTCGTAGGGCGAGGTTTCCACACTCTCAACACGGTAACAAACTTCGAATATTTCAATGTGGTCCACCGTACACGGTTCTTTCGCAGACGGGGAGCGGACGCAGGGCAACAGGAGTCTCCAGGGGTCTCTCTTTAGCTGAATAGACTCGTGTGGATCTGGGTAGGACAAGGGCGTTTGATGAAGGTTACTGTGTTGAAGGGAATGAGAGACTGGCGCGTGGAAGGTTAAGCAAATGTTTAAGAGTGGAATTGATTTTTTATTTTATTTTTGAGAGAGAGTAGAATAGGGATAGATGGGTTGAAAACATGGAAGAGGTGGTCAAGTTGACAGGCTAAACATGTGGTGGTGATTTTATTATTATTACTAATATTATTATTATTATTATTATTATTATTATTATTATTATTATTATTATTATTATTATTATTATTATTATTATTATTATTATTATTATTATTATTATTATTATTATTATTATTATTATTACTATTATTATCATCATTATCATTATTATTATTATTATTATTATTATTATTATTATTATTATTATTATTATTATTATTATTATTATTATTATTATTATTATTATTATTATTATTATTATTATCATTATTATTATTATTACTATTATTACTATTATTATTATTATTATTAATATTACTATTATCACTGTTATCATTACTACTGTTATTCAACTTTCCGAATGAGAAGGGCTATCTTTTCCGTTCCTTTCTCTTAACAGACAATTCTATTCAGATCACTCGTGAACCGTTTTCCTCCAAAGCTTCCCCATCGTAACGCAAACACTTCAACCGTTCTTGTGAACGGTGTACAGTCACGTGATCATCTGTCATTTATCTCTCATCTTACTCCTCTCTTGATGTTCCCCGCAGCTGCAAGGGAAAGGTTTCTCAAGATATTTCTTCATCAACCTCTTCGCTACGATGGTGAACTTTACATATTTTGTTCTGTCTGACGCCTCAAGATTTTATTCAGTTGAGGGCAAAGCAGAGATCAATCTGTGAACTTTAGATAGTGATAATAAACAAATAATACAATCAAACACAGAGACAAATAACAAACAAATGATAGATAAGTAGCTAAATAAATAGACTGATAAGCAGATAAATAAATAGATTAACAGGTAAAAAAATAGATCAGTAAGTAGCTACGTAAACAGATTAATAAGCAGAAGAATAAATAGATGAATATAGATTCATGAGTAGATAAATAGATCAATAGGTAGATAAATATATAAATTAGTAGATAAATATAAAATCATAAATAGATGAATAAAGAGATTAAAAATGTAGATAAATATATAGATTAATAATTCCATTTCTTGCTAAACGCACTAAAAATAAAACATAACATATGATGTGATATTCACAAATCAATAAAATTGTCCTGTTTTAGCCGCAAAAAGTCTACGAAGCTTACTAACGTAACAAAAGGGAGCCAAGACTAAATTGATGGTGAATGAGCGGGGGAAGAGGTGACAAATAGATGCGGATGGTTGGGTCTGTCGAACGACCTTGAACTCATTTGCTAAACGATCTCGGAGTCCGCGAATAAGCTGCAAATATCGATCGTATTCTCCTTATGCATGCGGTCGTTCATTGCCTTGGTCCATCGTTTTTTGTTTTTTGTTTCACGGTTTCGTTTAAAAATATGCGTTCGAGTTCGAGTAGATAAGCTAAGTGTCGGTGTATTTCAACTACGTGGAGCAATGGTTAATGTTCCTGTTTCGGAACGCGGAAGGTCAGGTTTCAATCCCCCGTCAGTAGAAAAAAAACAAAAAAAAACAAAACAAAAAAAAAAAAAAAAAAAAAAAAAAAAAAATCCAAACTCTCTTCACAACGGTGGGCATCAGAGGCACTAGATCAGTGTCGCATATGTATATATGCCGGCACCTAATCAATATGGCCGAGCTGATTAACTTTATTTCAGATATCATTCACAACTACAGCCATCCCAACTTACATGCAGCTTTACATGCAACTTCACATGCAGCACATCTCACCATGCACACATACAACCATACCAAGCCGGATTAAGCCACCGTGGTGAGGTACAGATGCTGTATCATCCCTCAGGGTATGAGCCGGACCTGCAGTGGACCATTAAAGCTGAACTACACTTCACTTAAGAAATGTACACATAACTATTACGATGACATCGTGGGCACAACACCAAAGAAGTCACGACATTTAAGAAATAAGTCTAACATTTAGTCTAAAGTAACAATTCCAAATTATAACGATTGTTTTTCAGTACACCTGCTCAGACCAAGTTTGACTCAAGAATCAGATATCAGAAGTGACTCTCATCATCTCTCTAGATTCACCGAATCAAATAAAAATACGACAAAAGTCTATACACATTAGTATCCACAGAGGTATTGGGATTGGCGCAGTCACCTTTTCTATCTCAATCCATCCATCCAGAGGCCATCTCACCCGTTGGCAATCGACCCTATGGATACGCCGAAAAGAATTTCTATTCTAAAGAGATACCGTCTTCATATAACAACGTTCTGTACCAAAAACTCCGCGCAGTCGTTCTTGTCAACTTTACTGCCAAGACGTCAGATCCACACGAAGTGTCTCGGTATAAATTATGTGCATAAGCATATACAGTATGTGTGCGACTGTGTGTGTCCGTACTTGTGTGCATGTGTGTGTGTGTATGTGTGCGTGTGTATGGGTGTATGTGTGTGTGTATGTGTGTAGGCATACACACATACACACACCCACATACACACACACACACACACACACACACACACACACACACACACACACACACACACACACACACACACACATACACACACACACACACACCTACTATAATAAAGTAGTAGCTTCTGTCTGTCTGTCTGTCTGTCTGTTTGTTCACGAACCCCTCCTAGAATTTTGGAGATAGACCCCTATAAGCATATATATTCTGATACCCTGTCACTCCAAAAAAATATTATGGTTAGGGTTAAGGGTTAGAGTTAGGTGGGGTATAGTGCGGTAACACCCCACTACTGTAGTTTCCCCTTAACGTGCATAGCATTTTTGTGACATAAAATTACTATGATTAAACAAACCATTGTATGTATCCATAAATGATATTTATATTTGTGAAATTAATGTTGCCACAAACTATGATAGCCTTTGTAAGAAGAAAGTATGTAAATGTAAAATGATCGTATAATTTTACCAAATGTTGAAATATTGGTTATTTCTATTTGATTTTATTGCGGGCGGGTGTGTTGTAAAATATTTCAAGTTTGTTTCAATTCTTCTTTTACGGCCGAGTACCGTTCACCATGTAGTGTTAACAATCCACTAAAATGGTTGAGTTAAAGATTATTCACGAACTCCTAGATTTTTGCAGATAGACCCCTATAACCATATATATTCTGAAACCTTATAACCCAAGGTAGTTGGATAACTATTATTTGTCTGTCTGGTTTTTTGTTCACGAACTCCTAGGGTTTTGGAGATAGACCCCCATAACCATATATATATTCTGATACCCTATCACTCCAGGTACTTGGATAACTATATTTCATTTAAAAAATATGTTTTGGTTA
>NC_134800.1:38448765-38471265 GCF_046742065.1 Oratosquilla oratoria | reverse complement strand
GCCCAATCAGCATGCAGAACCAGGCCATCAAAGTAAATGTCTCATCTGGCCCAATGATGGAGTAACAACGTAATGTAATAACATACTCGAGTGAAGATCACAGTAATTGTTCATTATGAGAACATTTGTATTAACTAATGTTTGTGTCATTTTGTGAAATCATATTTCTAGTATATACAGTACAGTGGAATGTCATATATAATTACATATAAAGATGTTATTTTTTTCATTAACAAACACAGAGAATTTCTTCACTGTGAGATTTGATATTTTACATTCATTCTTTCTTCCACAATTCTGAAAAAAGTCTTCTGATAATAACATTGAAAAGAAATATGTTTACATCCGGGTAACAATAATCATTATCAGTATTTATAATATGTATATGATAATTATCATAAGAATCTATCAATATATTTCCACCTATTATTTTTTTTTAATACAACTAGTCTTTTATAACCATGATTCATAGTATGACGGCCACTATCATTATCGATGCTATTTTTGCATCTTTTGATGACAGAAATATTGGTCACAATATTCACAATATCTCTGAAATCCCTTCTCAAGCGCTATTCAAGAAGGTCTGCCATAGAAATGATGGCTTTTATGACTCCAGCACTATTACTTGCATGGATATAGCCATCCTATCACAGCACATTACCTTCCTTCATCCTATTTTAGAGTATCTCCTCAAATCCCTTGGTCTTATTAGTGATTATAATACAAAGGTATTGAAACCGTCGAGCTATGTCAAAAACAGCCTTTTTTTTTTTTTTTTTTTATCTTGGCAGACGTTCTCCACCTTATCAAAGTTCTTGGGCCTGTGCACCTCCCATTGGCCACACGTGAAGTCATGTTTTTATGTATTTATACACATGCATACACATGGATTATTAGGACACATGCTTATGAATACTAAGATCACTCGTTTTGTATACGATAGTTCATGTCACTTGTTTATATGTTAGTCCTTGTGCAACCCTGGCACTCTTCTTGTGTGGCATTTGTGGACCTTGTCGAGATTGGATATAATTCTTTATGAACCTCTTCGAGCCTAGATATAATTTTTCAGTTCTAGAATCCATACTACCAGTGAGTTACACTGCTTCACCTGTGTCTAGTCTATGTCTAAGTCCAACTAGCTAGATGACATTTTGCTGTTCTTTCACCAAATATGAGGGGTCTGTTATTATTTACTTGTTTATTATTATTTGCTTGATTCTCATTTATTATTAGTTATCTGTCAATTTATTATTATTTACTATTCACCTGCTTATTTATCATTTAACTATACCTATGCATTTATCTATTTTATTAATTATTATTTATGTTATAATTTTTTCTTTTATCTATTTATCATTATTATAATTTTTTCCACATTCGACCTAGTTATGGACCAAAGGTCTCCTGTCGGTATGCTTCTCCTTTGTAATCCTTTGTAATCCACTTTTACTGGTTTCGAGTTAAGCCTTTAACGATCCGTTCTTAACTCGAAAGCAGTAAAAGTGGCAGGGATGCCCCTCTGTTTCTGGAGGCCTCACGTGCGCCTCTATACTTATTTGAGTCAAGGTTATTGATAACTGTTCCCCATAGATTTATTTTTCCATTTACCTCTTATGCTCCTAGTGCGTGTATTTCTTTAGTCTCTTTTGTGGCTTTACCTCATATACAGCATACTCTTTTCTTGCATTTATATCCCATTTGGCATTTTAGACACAACTATATATTTTTTCTTGTTCTGATTGTATGGTTTCTTAACCGCATTTGCAGATTAACATCATCGGCAGACGTATTCACTCGTCTGGTCAATCCTCACGACAGGTCGTTTGTATACATACAGGAAACATGGCTGGTGCCAACTGCGACCCCATGATCAGAGTGGTTTATCTCACCATCTCGAATATTTTCCTCATTGCGATGGTAATTTCACCAACGATTCTGGTCTTTCGGCCGCCGGGGCCCTCGACAGAAGAATCGCCGGCAGGACCTGGTGAGTGTAAAAGAGTCGCCAGCCACCAGGAAAAAAAAAAGGGGGAAATAAGAGGCCCACAGCCACTGGGACTGAAAGAGAGGTGAAAATGAGGTTGGGTGACCAGAATCGGGAGAGAAGAAAAAGACAGGATGGACGGACGGGAAGAGAAGTGATGGGACGGAAGCCGTCCGCCGGGAAAGGAAATGATGGACAGAAGGTCCGACGGGACTCAGAGCAAGTACGTGTGTGTGTGTGTGTGTGTGTGTGTGTGTGTGTGTATGGGTGTGTATTTAACAACCCAAGAACCAAATAGTTTCTAAAAATTCAGCTCGGTACAGTACTGGAGCTAAATAACTTATGACTTCCAGACTAACAAAATTAGCCAAAATTAGTCCTACACAGGAAGAAACTTTGTCGTCAGGAGATGGAACACACGCCACGAGGCACTGAAGACATCATGCAGAGCCGTGCGAATCCAGGGTCAATGAAGGCATTTGCAAGCAAAGCACGTCTGAGGCATAAACAAAGAAAACGCAAAACAAGCCACGTTGCAAGCAACTTGTCTTGCCAGGGCAAACGCGACAAACAGCTGAACATAAGGACTGGGTCTTGATATAAAAGTGATGATGGCGGGGTGTCCAGCATGAAGAGCACAGGTGTCCGGGCTAAAAGGCTGAGACGCGCATCTTGGAGCTTCCTCGAACTCATCTTCAGGAAAACAAAGATTTTTTTTTTTTTTTTTTTTTTTTTTTTTTTTTTTTTTAAATATTCACACTGGACGTAACAACATGATTACTTCTGACTGCGGTGACCGATATTACACTCATTCTTCCTATCGTTAGTCGATGTCAGTCACCTGATGGAAGTCGTTCTGATACTAATAAAGAAAAAGTCTTCAGTCATATTCAATGTCATTCATCCGTTGAACTTCGGCTTCGTCAGGTGTCCGTAGGTGGCAGAAGACAAGTCTTATGCCATTATATTCCTCCTAGAGGGTATGGCATCATAAAATATTGCGCAATATTTGTAACGGAGAAGAATGACGTCACAGAATGACGTCATAAAACTTCATCACAGAACCACGTCACGGAATGACGTCCGTGAATGACGTTACAGAATGTCATGGAATGTCATCCGGGTCCAGTCTTCTTATCACCGGAGACCGAAGAACCTGGGCAGTCTTCATTCGGTCGATGAACCTGGGAGAGGGAAATTTCAGGGGAAGGAATTTATTCTTTCTCAGTCCGTAATAACCAGCGCTTCTATCCGTAGGACAAAATCGCATCATAGGGAAATACAGTACAAATTAAATCACGAGAAACTAGTCGACAGGAAAAAAAAATACTATTCATTATCATTTTATCTATTTATATATTTGTTTTTTACTAAGCAATGGGAATTTGTGTTCTGGCAACGCACTGAAGCCAACAGTTTAGCTGGCATCGAGAAGACAGAACAACATTCGTGTTTGTTCGCAGCTCGGACGGAACCATTGAGCGTCCTTTCGCTCGATCTCGCTCAAGTGTCCCTCCCGCTCACAATGTGCTTCCATGGTGACACATGCGATATCTGAGGTTTTTTGTTGTTGTTGTTGTTGTTGTTGTTGTTGTCAGTTCAGGTGAATTCACCCTCAGGTGTCTATCATAGCTTTTGATCATTTGCTGAGATTCTGTCAAGCTATACCTCCTCCATGCTACCCAGACCTAATCGTGTACATCGGAGACATTTGGTTCCTTTATGACCCCGAAGTACTTCTGATACATTGACACACACACACGCACACACACATACACACACACACACACACTGACACGCACACATGCACACACACACACACACACACACACACACACACACACACACACACACACACACAAAAACACACACACACACATATATATATAAATATATATATATATATATATATATATATATATATATATATATATATATATATACTGTATGTATATTATATATACTTATATATATTATACATATATATATATACATACATACATATACCAAGGCTTTTTCCCCCTTCCAAGGGAGGTAGCCAAAAAGGGAAAGGCATAAAAACACTCCCACCCATTTCATCCCTAAATACACTCCACACCCCTCCCACCCTTCCTCTCATCTGAGCACCTCCTGGATGACGGGTCATCCCTGCACCCTGCCCACCGCCCTGGGTCAGAAGCAGTGTCGCAAGACACAGTACATCCACAGCGAGGCCGCTTCATTTAATCGGCGACCCCCCCTCTCCGTCCCCCTTTGCATATAAGGCGAGGACGGGGAGAAATCCCTTCGGGCTGCGTCAAAATTTACTCACACATACTACCCCACCCCACACTTCCCCGCCCATTCCTCCTCATGCAGTCACAACATCATCCATATACAACCATTCTCCACTCACCTCTGTCTTCCGTCCTCTCCCTTCCTTCCTCAACAGACATTCCCCTCTTCCCCAAAGCCCCCTTCACCCCATCCATCCACCTCATCCTAGGACGTCCCCTCATGTTCACTCCCTCCACATCTGCCTTCCATACCTCTTTTACTAGTCTTTCTTCACTCATTCTTTCCATGTGTCCAAACCATCCTAATATTCTTTCATCAACCCTATCTCCCAAATCCTTTTTCACCCCTGTTCTCCTCCTCACCTCCTCATTTCTCACTCTATCTAGCCTAGTAACCCCCACCATACTTCTCAGACACCTCATCTCAAACACATTCAAACTCCTTCTCTCTTCTTCTCTTATGTTCCACGTTTCTGCCCCATACAGTGCTGTTGGCACAATCACTCCTTCATACAGTCTCCTCTTCGCATCCATTCCCAAATGTCTATTCCTCATTACACTCTTTAAACCACCAAGGCATTTACTCGCTTCTCTCAATCTACATTCTACCTCCACCTTCACTCCACCTTTTCCTGCTACACTTGCACCCAAGTATCTAAAACTATCCACTTCCTCCAGTCGCTCTCCCTTAATGTTCACTTCCAGTCTACTGCCACTTTCACCCCTTGTACATCTCATCACCTTACTTTTACCCACATTTATCTTTAGCTTTCTTCTATCACATACTCTCCCAAACTCTTCCACCAGCTTCCTCAATCCCTCCTCTGACCCTGCCACAAGCGCAGTGTCGTCCGCAAACAACAGCTGGCTCACCTCCCACTTTTCTCCATTTTCTTTAACCATCTCCAATCCCTGACTCACTACCCTAGCATTCACCTCTCGCACCACCCCATCCATGTATAAGTTGAACAGCCAGGGCGACATAACGCATCCTTGACGAAGTCCCACCTTTACTTCAAACCACTCACTCTCTCCATTTCTAATCCTAACACATGCTATGTATATACACACACACACACACACACACACATATATATATATATATTTATATATATATATATATATAAAATTCTGATCATCTTGTTTGTTATCTTGCTTGTTTAAAACCGTCACCAAAGCCAGTCAGAAGAAGAGATATGACGTCACGACTGAGGACCAGCCAATCAGAAGAGATATGACGTCACGACTGAGAACCAGCCAATCAGAAGAAGAGATCATAAGATATATGACGTCACGACTGAGGACCAGCCAATCAGAAGAAGAGACATGACGTCACAACATCCACTCTGTGGGTCCCAAGGAACCCCAGCGCTGAGCGCGAGACGATACAACTGCTAATTTTCCAATTTGCCAATTTTTGAATTTCCAGTTTTCTGATTACATATTTTCTGACCATCAATATTAAAAATTTTCATATTCAGTATTTAAAAGTATATCCAATTCCTGAATTAGCTTCTATGAAGCGTAACGAGTTTATTAAAATATAAATAATATGATGCGTAGTGTTCCAAGCAACGACGACATGACGTCACAGTTTTCCGATTACATATTTTCTGACCATTAATATCTAGAATTTTCATATTATTCAGAAGTATAGTCAGCTCCTTAATTAGCTTCTATGAGGCATAATGAGTTTATTAAAATATTACGAGCCGTATAAATCAAATGATGCGTAGTGCTCCAAGAACGACATGACGTCACAATTTTCCGATTACATATTTTCTGACCATTAATATTTAGAATGTTCATATTCAGTATTTAAAAGTATAGCCAACTCCTGAATTAGCTTCTATGAGGCATAATGAGTTTATTAAAATATTACGAACTGTATAAATCATATGATGCGTAGTGTTCAAAGCATCGACGACATGACGTCACACTCTTCTAATTCCAAGATTGAAAATTGTTTTATCTGAAGGGGACAATATTTCGTTTGCAAGAATTCAGTTTCCAATTCAATCAGCGTTTACCATGACCATCCATAAGTCTCAAGGACAGACTTTTCAGAAAGTTTTAGTTTATCTAGACAAACCTGTATTTCAGCATGGACAATTATGTGTTGCGCTGAGTAGAGTTAAGCAAAAGGAAAATATTAAAGTGTTTTTAAATCATTCAAATTGTACAAACTTTTTTGTAAATATAAGAGCATATCATATGATGCGTATTGTTCAAGGCAGTGACGACATGACGTCACAATCTTCTTCATTTCACTTCTTATAACAAATCAGTCACTGCCTTCGTCTACTGAATAGAGCATTGTCTTAAAGATTTTATTGACCACTTTATTAACAACGTATCATTTAAAATTTTATTTGACCCAACGGGTCACGGGTGGTCTAATATATATATATATGTATACATACATATGTATATATATATATATACATATATATATATATATAAGGATTACAAAGGCGGAGCATGCTGACAGGAGACCTTTTGATCCATATCTAGGTCGGATGAGAAGAAAAAAAATCATATTAATAATAAAACAATAAATAAAAAATATAATAATGTAAATAACAAATAAAATACATAAATAAATGCATAGGTATAGTGAAATGATAAACAAACAGGTAAATAGTAAATAATAATAAATTGAAACAGGTAAATAGTAAATAATAATAAATTGAACATATAACTAATAATAGATGAAAATCAGACAGACAAATGATAACAAAACAAAAACAAATAATATAAGATAAATTATAATCATTACTATATAAACCCACTATCGGGGAAATAATATCGGAAGTACAGGAAAACTGTATATTTCGACTACTATCTGTAGTCGAAATATACAGTTTTCCTGTACTTCCGATATTATTTCTCCGATAGTGGGTTTATAGTGAACATTTACAAATGTGTTATAACATACCAATTTCCAATATATATATATATATATGAGTGGCAGGGTGGTGAGATAAACACCGAGAACCGTTGAAGTTTTATTAACTGACGTTTCGCTCTTAACAGAGCTTCTTCAGAGTGTACAAACATAATCGGGAAATCAACAATTATATATCTTACATCATTCCGCGTTCCTTCCTTAACCCACCCCCTCCCTCCCTCTCGTACCCTTCAGCTCCTGTAAGATCATCCAGCCGGACATTTTGGACAGCTTAATAAAACCATCACGATGGTTACAGCAGGGCTGGGATGCTATAAAAGCTGCTTCTACTAGTTTTCTTTTCTTCTTGTCTAATACTTGTTTTAATATTTCCACTCCGTCCCAGTTAGGTAAATGCCCGTATTCCTCCGCATGAATCACCAGGGCGTTTGATGTTCGGTGGGCCCTCAGGTCGCTCTTGTGCTCATATGTCCGCTTGTGTATGCCTCTTCCTGTCTCCCCAAAGTAGTTTAGGTCACAGCCACCACATGGGATTCTGTAAACCATGCTGTTGTTATTATGTTCATTTCTACTCTTACCTCTCACTACTTCACCTATCTTCGTACTGGATGTACTGGCGATCTTCAGCCCTGCTCTGCGGAGCAAATGTCCTAACTCTTCAGTGTGCTTGGAGTTTGGAACTACAATGAAGCCACCTTCCTTGGTCTCCTTTTTCTCATCATTTCTCTTTTCCATTATTTTAAGAGCTATTTTCTTCAAACTATGGAGTAACCCTTCTGGATATTTTAGTCCTGAGAAAACTTTAAAAATATATTTGATTTCTCTGTCAATATGTTCTTCACTACATACCCGGAACGCTCTGAGAAAAAATCCAATTATTACTCCTCTCTTTATCCTTTCACTATGTGCTGAAAAGTAGTGGATGAGGTCATTTTTGTTGGTAGCTTTTCTGTGAACCGAGAAACCCACCGTGCCGTTATCCTTCCTCCAAATTAATACATCCAAGAAAGGTAACTTTTGATCCACCTCGTGTTCTACTGTGAACTGAATATCCCTGTCTACCATGTTCAGCCTATTAAGTTTGGTGGTGAAATTGGTTTTCTCCGGGGCAATGACTAGGACGTCGTCTACATATCGAAACCAATGGGTCCCTCTTCCCATAATTTTCATAAAATGATCTCTCTCCAAAACTTCCATGTATAACGATGCTAGGACTGCACTGAGTGGACTCCCCATTGCCAGACCACGTATCTGACAATATTCCTCATCCTGGAACATGAACGGTCCGAATCTGATACACAGAGAGACTAATTCCAAAAAATCATTTCTTCCCACTGGTAAATCCTGGTCATCTATATTACCGATGGCTTCCTTGGCTGCTGTTAGTGCCCCCTCTGCGCAGACATTTGTGAACAAAGCAGTTACATCATAACTTATCATGACTTTCTGTGAGAAATCCACATTACTGAGTCTCGTGATTAGGTCACTTGAGTCCTTCAAATGGCCACTACTAAGTGCCCCCAAACATCGAGATAACGGTTTGGCTAAACACTTCGCTAACCTGTGGGGAGCGCTGCCGATACCTGACGTAATGGGTCTCATCGGTATACCCGGCTTGTGTGTCTTTGGTAATCCCCTCATCCTGGGCGGTCTTGGTGCTTCTTCTAACAATCCCACAAGTTTCTTGCCTCTGTTGGTTCGCATTAAAATCCTCCTGGCTTCTTTCTTGAACCGTATCCCTTCCCGTTCTGCGTTTCCTAAGGGTTTTTTTTTTTCTCATACGTGGATGTATCGTTGAGTAAATCCATCATTTTGATGTTGTAGTCTGTCCTGTTTAATATGACAACTCCTCCTCCTTTATCTGCACTCGTGATAACTAAGTCTCCGTCACTTCCTAAATTTTCCAAAGCTATCTTGAAACGCCTAGGGATGCTACATCGATTATATATATATATATATATATATATATATATATATATATATATATATATATATATATATATATATATATATGTGTGTGTGTGTGTGTGTGTGTGTGTGTGTGTGTTCACTATAAACCCACTATCGGAGGAATAATATCGGAAGTACAGGAAAGCTGTATATTTCGACTACTATCTGTAGTCGATATATACAGTTTTCCTGTACTTCCGATATTATTTCTCCGATAGTGGGTTTATAGTGAACATTTACAAATGTGTTATAACATACTAATTTCCAATATAAATATATGGTAACACGCGTCATGTTCTGTTGGTGACGCGGGATGCTCCGAAGAGTTCTAAAGTACCGCACATATTTTGTTGTATATTTATTAAAGGCATATGGTCTCTAATAAAAACAGTCTCTAAACATTTTAGTTTCTTTCTGTTTGTATCCTTAACCAAAATATATATATATATTTATATTATATATATGTATGTATATATATATACATATATATATATATATATACATATATACATATATACTTTATATATGTATATATATATATATATATATATATATATATATATATATGTATGTATACACGCACACACACACAGGCACGCATACACACGCCTTTGTCTGATACGAGGAGAACAGCTGAAGGAAAAGTTCCACTAAGCAGCGACACGATAAGGTTACTTGTAGCGATGGTTATCATCAGCGGGCGAGGCGTCAGTAGTAAAAGTTCCGCGTCTGTGTCCTCTTCTCTCTCTCTCTCTCTCTCTCTCTCTCTCTCTCTCTCTCTCTCTCTCTCTGTCTGTCTGTCTATTTATCTATCTCTATCTCTGCCTGTCTTTCTCTCTATCTCTTTCTAAATCGGAGGCCGAATTTCGTCGCCTCATCGAAGACAGACATGGTGTTGGGGAAACGGGGGATGAGGATATTCCTTAAAAACATACACACTTAACCTGCTTGCTGCATTAGCTAAACAAAAAGGATTCGAAAAGAAGGCGTGAGAAGGAAATGGGCGAGAAGAATAATAATAAGAAAGAGAGAGGGAAAAAAGAAAAACAAATGTGAAGAACAGGGAGAAGGAAAAGGAAAAGTAGTTGTAAAAGGAAAAGGAGAAAAAAGAGGGAAAAGAAGAAGAAAAAGAAACAGAGAGTAGGAGAAGGAGAAAAAGATAGGGAAGGAGAAGGAAAAAAAAGAGAAAATAGGAGGAAAATGAGAATGAAATGGTTAAGCACGCAGGCTGCCATCCAGGTTGCTGAGACAGGACGAACACATAAATCGAGCTATTCACATCATTTCTTCTATTAGTGAACTGTCCTGTTCTTGTTTAGACGTTGTTCCAGGTTGATCCTTTTAGTTTAGTGACGTTCATTAATTGGAATGAATATTTTGGTAAGTCTCTTTAGCAAATCATCATTAAAGACAGTCTTACTTTCGCTCTTATGTTTGCGGTCTCTGATATATATACAGTATATATATATATATATATATATATATATATATATATATATATATATTTATATGTATATATCAATCAATCAAATCAGCCATCATGAGTCCACTGCTGAACAAAGGCCTCCTTCATAGCATACCATGAATCACACGACCGTGCCATCCTCTGCCACGTCACTCCTGCAAACTTCTCGATCTCGTCTCTCCACCTTCTGTCTGGTCTCCCTCTTCCACGCTTCTTATCTCGCGGTGTCCACTCAGTAACACACTTACTCCATCGCTCATCAGTCGTTCGCACCAACTTACCTGCCCAATTCCACTTCCTCTCTTTTACTGCCTCCACAGTATCTTTCACTCTAGTCTGCTCTCTCACCCAACTTGCTCTCTTTCGGTCTATCCGAAAGTTGACACCTTGACGTGGTGGATAGGCTTGAGAATCTTAATGATTACAAAAGCTATGTCGATAGAGAGGAAATCTCTGCAGAGTCACCCATATCTAACAGGTTTTCTAAGAAAGATTAGACAAAGAGCAGCTCAAACACACAGTTGCAGGACCTACTGCTAACTGGCACGTCCCTGATGGCAAAAAGGGAAATTCCTTATAGATATATGGGGTACCGTCATAATGACGGCGTGGACCATTGGGCATCCTATAGATATAGGGCTTCACCGAATATAATGAATAAGGTGACACCAAAGACATATCTCACCAGAAACCAGCTGGCACGGAGGTGAGATTAATGCCCCCCCCCACAAAAAAAAACTCATAACAACCATGAACAGTACAAATGTATACAGTACATGTATATATATATATATATATACATATATATATATATATACATATACAGTATATATATATGTATATATATACATATAGATAGACAGATAGATATACATACACACATGCATATATATATATATATATATATATATATATATATATATGTATATATATATATATATATATATATATTACAAAGGCGGAGCGAGCCGACCTTTTGGTCCATAACTAGGTCGGATGCGAAAAAAATATATACATGATAAGAAAATAAGATAAGAATTATAATAATATAAATAATAATGAATATAATAAACAATACATAGGTATAGATAAATGATAAGCAAACAGGTAAATAGTAAATAATAGTAAACTGACAAATGAATAATGATAAATGGAAATCAAGGAAATAATAAATAAACAGACAAATAATAACAAACAAATATCAAATAATATAAAATAAATGGCAGTCATTACAGCAGCTTGCTTAAATATTTATCTAAACGAATCTTAAAGCTTCGAACTGAACTACATTGCACTGCCTCTGCAGGAAGTTTATTCCATTCACTAACTACACGGTTAGAGAAGT
This sequence comes from Oratosquilla oratoria, assembly GCF_046742065.1. Classification (NCBI taxonomy): domain Eukaryota; kingdom Metazoa; phylum Arthropoda; class Malacostraca; order Stomatopoda; family Squillidae; genus Oratosquilla; species Oratosquilla oratoria. The sequence continues at coordinate 38,459,328 of NC_134800.1, read as the reverse complement.
CGTTTCTACCTACTTCCAAACTAAATCTATTTCCTGTCAGTTTGAGACCATTATTTCTTGTCGGATTCTCACTCAGTGAAAGAATTTTGTCAATTTTGATGTCAATCCCCTTTAGAATTTTAAATACCTGTATCAAGTCACCTCGGAGTCTACGCTTTTTTTAGGGAAAACAAATTCATATGTTTTAGTCGATTTTCGTATGATTCATTTTTTATATTTGGAATCAGTTTTGTGGCTCTCCTTTGTATTTTTTCCAATCTGTCAATGTCTTTAATGAGATTCGGTGACCATACGGAAACAGCATATTCCAAATGTGGACGAACTAACGATTTATATAGCTTGTTAATCTTATTTGCTTTCTCAGAGGCTGAAATACACTGCTTAGATGATTTGAGATCGTTACTGATAATTACCCCTAGATCCTTCTCACTATCCACTTTTGTTAACGAATTTCCAAATAACTTGTAATCGTACTTACTGTTATTTTTACCTATGTGCATTACCTTGCATTTACTTGTGTTTTAAATTTCATTAGCCACTTTTCAGACCATTGCTGTAATCTATCTAAATCTTCTTGAATATCTAATTGGTTTAAGTGATCATTTGCCATTCCGCACAGTTTTGTATCATCAGCAAATTCGGAAACAGTAGATTTTAGTCCATGGTCTATATCATCTATATATACTATGAATAGAAGTGGCCCAAGAACGGAACCCTGAGGATCTCTACTTGTAAAAAATTTCCATCTAGAAGTTTTTCCATTTAAAACAACTCTCTGTTTTCGATCATTCAACCAATTACTAGTCCAACTTAATAAGCTACCACTTATTCCGTGTAAAGCTAATTTAGTAAGTAGTCTTTCGTGTGGGACGGTACCAAAGCTTTTGCAAAGTCTAGCTATATTAAATCTATATTGTTTCTTTTGTCATAATTCGAGATAACTGTGTTGTAGAATTCGAGTAAGTTAGTCATGCAAGAACGTTTCCGTCTGAAACCATGCTGGCTATCATTTATCAAACGGCTACTTTCTAAATGATGTTCGATAGCATCTCTGATGATAGTTTCCATTATTTTTCCTACGATTGAAGTCAAACTTATAGGCCTAAAGTTATTTGGTTTCTTTTTGTCACCTTTTTTGGATATGGGAGTAACGTTAGCTAGCTTCCATTCTCTTGGGACATCTCCGGATATGATGGATTTCTTGAAAATAATTTCTAATGGAACAACAATCTCATTTTTCATTTCCTTTAAGATTCTTGGATGCCAACCGTCAGGCCCTGGTGTTTTATTAATTTTGAGTTTCTCTATACACCTTTTAATTTTTTCTTTTTGTTATATTTACCGTAGTAAGTTTACCCTAGATTTTTCACAGGTTTCAGTTTGGAGTTCACTTTGAGGTGTTTCGTTTACGAATACTGAGCTAAAATAGTTGTTTAAAATATTATATATTCCTTCGTTTGAATACTCAAGTTGACCGTCAGCAGATGATAGTGGGCCAATGTGATTCCTAATAACCTTTTTATCTCTAATGTAACTATAGAATTCTTTGGAATTCTCTTTGGATTTATCAGCGATATTAATTTCGTATTGTCGTTTTCGTATTTCTTATTGTTTTTTTTAAATCTCTCTGTATTTTTACATAACTTTGTTAGTCGTTAGGTGCACTCGAGCACTTGTGTTTCTTATAAGCCTGTCTCTTTTTAGTAATATTTTTTTTCAGTTTCTTTGTTGAGCCATTTTGGACGAGCCTGATTTGGGGGGCGTCTGTCCTTAAACGGGATGTAAGTATGAATCATCATAGTAAGCGTATTTTGAAATATTTCCCACATCTGATCTACAGGTCTCAAAATTGCCTTCCAATCTGTAAGCTGAAGCTCCTGACGTAGTCCTATGAACTGAGCTTGACTAAAATCGAGTATTTTAGATGCACATGTATCTATTCTAAATCTTTTTAGTAGTTTGAAACTAAGTTGTGGTCGCTATTTGCAATAGTTTCACCAACCCACATCGGCTATCATGCATTCACGGTTAGCGATCAATAGATCGAGTAAGTTTCCATATCTTGTGGGTTCTTTTACGTGCTGAATTAAGTAACTGTCACCGAGAAAATCTATCAAGCGACTACCTATATGGCCATGTTCAAGGGTCATCTAATCAATTTCAGTAACATTTAAATCACCCATTATAAATAAGTCCCGGTTGCATAAACTAGACAGTTCTTGAAACAACACTTTGTCGTCTGCTAATGATAATGTTTTTGGCCTATATATTACACCTACATTTATTTCTTGTCCATTTGTTTGAGTTAATTCTACCCACAAACTACCATATGCATCCTGTTTTACTTTCTCTAAAACACCGGCATGGACATTGCTTTTAACGTATAACAGAACACCCCCCCTCTCTTGTGGTTTCTATCCTGATGAAAGTGTTTAAATCCTGCAATATTGAATTCAGCTTCAAACTCTTTACCGTTTAACCATGTCTCGGTTATTCCTATCATATCGAGATTTTCACTTTTGACATATGCCTGTATTTCTTGAAATTTATTCCTAATATTACGAGCATTAAAGTACATGGTATCAAGAAACTCGTGATTATTTCTTTTTTGACACGTTTTGTATTTCAACATGATGTCTTACATTATGATTTTGTTCTTTATTGACACATTGCTCTATAATGACATTTGGTACTTCACTGACATTCAATGCCTCATGGACATTTGCCCCATCACGGACATCTGGTCCCTCTCGGTCATTTGATCTCTTGTGTACACTTTGCCCCTCTACGTCATCGCGTTCCACACCGGCCACCCGTCGTTCGCTGATATTCTGTCCGGCATCCCTTCCTAAAATGATATTTTGTCCTCCCCTGACATTATATCCTACCGTGATATTTTGTCTTCGACTATCACTGTATACCATCGTGATATTTTTCCTCCCCTATCATTATATCCAATCGTGATATTTTGTTGTCCACTATTAATATATCCCATAGTGATATCTTGTCCTTTGACATTACATCCTGGTGTAATATTTCGTCCTCTACCGACATTATATCCTAAAATGATATTTTGTCCTACACTGACATATTGCTCTACATTATTACTATACCCTACTCTGTTTTCCCCAATACACTCTATTTCCCTTTCCCTTTGAGTTCCTACCCCAAAAAAGGAACTAGTTCATTACAAACTCCCACAATGAGGTTTGTAAGAACATCTTTGCCTCTGCGAGTAAGGTGGATCCCATCAGAAGCATAAAGGTCATGACGCCTGGAAAAGAGATACCAAGGATCAAGAAAATAGCATCCCAGTTGCGTACACAGTCGTGATATCCTCTCATTGACCCCTATTGCTCTACTGTTCCAACACGTGCCACCATAGATACTCGGAAGGATCCCACAGACTACATGACGGCTCCCACGCTCCTTCATCTGAAGAAGGACCATGTAATTACGAACAAGTTCCTCTGATCTCACTCTACCCACATCGTTACTTCTCGTATGAACAATCGTAACCGGATACATACACACGCATATATATATATATATATATATATATATATATATGTATTTATATATATATATATATATACATATATATATATATATCACGAAGAACCTACAGTCGGAATAAAAGGAAACTCAGAAGAAAGTATAACTTCTTTATTTCGGCTAATAGCAATAGCCCTCTTCAGGAAAGTACAGATACAATAATTGTACTTATGTCTCTACAAATTCTTGTAATCTGGCAGCATGAGCACAATCCTGGGATCAACCAGTGGCTCCCACATGACGTTCCACGTTCAAACTACAACGTCTTTCGCTGCTCCCAGTTCTTCTTGTTATAGTCGTTAGAGGTGGCTCTGCTGTCCCAAAGGCAGAGGAAGCATTGAAATTTGATAAAGCCTCCCTGGAGACGAAGCAGGAAAGTCACCATCTTAAAGTCTCCAGTGATTTCCCAATTATAATGGTTATATGTCAGAGCTTCCAGTAGGACTTTCACACTGTAGTAGTCTTCCTTCAGGGAGACTGAATGGGCTAGGGGCAGCGTCGGGACCTTGTTTCCATTGTGGAGGAGGACAGCCTTCAAACTTGTGGTAGAGCTGTCTATGAAGAGCCGCCACTACTTGGGCACAAACGGCACCCCAGTAACGTCAAACAGTCCAGGCTCATCATAACAGAAGCAGAGGCCATCCCGAAGAGTGCAAAAGCCTGAGAAAGGTTGCCAACTTCTCTGACTTGCCACATGCGCCTCCTCCTTGACCAAGTTCCACTGCTTTATCCTGGAGATGAATAGCTCTGCGTTGGACTTGGTCAGACCCATATCCCTGACCAAGTCATTTACTTCTTTTTGATTTGGGAAGTGAGGAATTTTCTCTGGTTCCCCAGGCAGGTAAGCCAAGTCCTCAGCATCCACCTCCTCCTTTTCATCAAAATACTTGTCTTGGACTTCACCTGAAGCAGGTGGCACTGGCACGGGATGTTTAGCAGTGAGGAACTGGAGCAATTGATGATGGGAAATCAGGGTATTGCACGGCAGCAGCATTTTTTTTCCTTTCCGTCTCTTGCAAACACCCACCATGAAAAAAAAAACTTTGTGGAGTGGTCTGTCGTCTCTAGCCAGACCCGTGGATTGGAGAATTTCAGGGACCCTTTCTCACCTCGCAGCCACCCTTCCAGTATTTTTTTACAGTGCTCATAACAGAAGTGAGGGACACAGGGCTTATCCTGGTCCCCAACTCGCATCCCGATGTACTTCTGGTAGGCTTTACAAACCTTCACCGACGTTTCCAAGGAGAATGTTTTGCCTCTCTTCTTTATATACTCGCCGCATATATAACAGAGTCAGGTGCGTTTCGGCAACCCCATCTGAAAATATCGAAATATATGCAATCAGAAAACATGGATGAAAACATCTGAAAGTATAAGGTATAAACATGTTAAATAAACGTACAAGTGTAAAATAAGTAAGGTAATTCAGGCTATAGTCATCCAAATTTGAAAAAATAGCACCACTTGCATTCGAAAATATGACATAAATTGCTTTTACTGCAATTCAAAATTTTTATTAGGTTGAATGCTAGTGGCTAGCCTAGAATTTTTACAAACGCAAACTTAAAACTGTTTAATAATTTTTTTTTACTTATTTGGGATCTACATAACATAAGAAAGGTGATTACAAGCCAGGAACATATTTTTTTTTTTGTAATATGGTGTTATAGAAAGCGTTCTCCAGGGCTTTCACTGAGAAAGGGAGGCTTTTGGGATTACCCTCAGCTGGAAGAAATCGCCTGGTGGAAGACTGAACAGAGCCTCAAGGTGTTAAACGAAACAAAAAACCTCACCATCCCACTCCCACGAAGTGGAAAATGAGAACCCTGGTAGGACAAGCCTTGTCAGTTGCGGTAAGCCGCTAGTTGTTTTTTTTTTTTTTTTTTTTTTTTTTTTTTTTTTTTTTTTTTTTTTTCTATTTTTTTTTTTTTTTTTTTTTTTTTTTTAGGTCCTCTCCCCGCCTGACCAGGGCTGTCGGGAACTAAAACAGGACGCCCAGAGCGGGTTCCGGGAATCGAACTCACGACAACCTGCTCACGAGTTCGATACGGTATCTATGTAACAAAGGAGTGTCACACCTGGGAAGTATAATAAAATCACCTGGCGACTACTCCCAGCATAAGCTGTACAGCGAGCCACGGGCCTGGAGACTTTCGTCGTAGACTCGTGAAGAAACCGACGCCCAACACCAGCTCTTTATCACAGCACCATCTGTGGGCTCAGAAAGCTTTGTCAGCATTAGAACGAACCCACAATCTAAATATCTGCCCCTAATGAACTGAACTCAAGAGGATCCACCCCTGGAACTTGCTGGAGAACCATTCATCTTCTTCAAGTGGCACTTGATCTGCTCGATCTTAGTTCGGTTTCAGTGTGAGTGTGGGTGTGGGCGTGTCTTAGAGGATCAAAGAAATGTCGGGTGGGAGTGGTGATCTGTCCATGGCTTCCTTGAATACATAGTGGTTGTGTCACTGCCTGTTTGTGGATGGCGTCTTGACTCTTAGATGAATAAAATCACTAGGAGGTAGTTTGAGAGCAAAACATTATATATATATATATATATATATATATATATATATATATATATATACATATATATATATATATATATATATATATATATATATATGCACAAATTTCACAAGTCACACGTGAATCACAAATATGCAGAGTCCACTAGGAAAAGGAAAAACACACGGAGTCCGAGCGCTTTCGTGATATATTCACATTATCAAGGAGTACAGAAAAATGAGAAAAAAAATGGAGATACAGAGTATAAATAGGACAAGAGAGACATTTACCCTCCTCTCCGAAGCCTGAAAGCTCAGGTTGGGTCACTCGGCGAGGTCATGGAAACATCACTATTACACTAACTTTTAAAATATGTACTATTCATATTACTGACAATTGTCTGTAATATAAATAGTACATGTTTTAAAAGTTAGTGTAATAATGATCTGTTTCCATGACCTCGCCGAGTGACCCAACCTGAGCTTTCAGGCTTCGGAGAGGAGGGTAAATGTCTCTCTTGTCCTATTTATACTCTGTATCTCCATTTTTTTGTTCTCATTTTTCTGTACTCCTTGATAATGTGAATATATCACGAAAGCGCTCGGACTCCATGTGTTTTTCCTTTTCCTAGTGGACTCTGTATATATATATATATATATATATATATATATATATATATATATATGTATATATATATATATATATATATATACATATATATATATATATATGTATATATATATATATATATATATATGTAGTTATATATATATATATATATATATATATATATCTACACTGAATGGTTCCCAGCGATCAATAGCGGAGGTGGGTTGAACGCGATATTTCGTGTAGATGTATGTAATTCGAGCATACAAATATAAGAAAATCGTACTCAACTTATATCTCTCTTGATAGCGCATTGGTTTAAGTCACTGTAACTTTGTTACGGGTTAGCTGGGTTCGAATCCTCGGCTCGTCCACGTTTCAATTTCCAACAAAATGTCTCCATCGTCCAATGTCTGTGTCCTTCCTGTACACTTTAGTTTCATGTAGGTCATTTCAGGAATTGACAAGGACGTCGAGGAAGGGGATTTTGTGCATGAATGCCGACAGTGAATGCCCCGATAGGTATAAGCTGAGCGTCATTCGAGCATATTTAAGACGTGCCTTTCGTAACTGTTCTTCTTGGGACTTACTTCACACAGAACTCTTGAGACTGAAACAGATACTCATCAACAACAATTACTCAAACACTATCATAGACAAAGAAATCAACCTCTTTCTGACACGTACCCAAACTCAACAGGAACAAAAACCCACACAGACTATACACAAAATTTTCTTTAAGAATCAAATGACACCCGCATATAAAACTGACGAACGGGTCTTAAAAGAAATCATCACAAGGAATGTCACATGTATCAACCCACAAGAAAAATTAGCCATAATTATATACTACAAAAAACACAACCGTCTCTAGCCTGTTCATGAAGAATAACCAGACAAAAGATAACAACACCCTAAAGCAAGCGAATGTGGTATACCAATACTCCTGCTCCGAAGAAGGTTGCAAACTTCTGCCTAACATGAATTATATTGGTGTTACCACTACTTCACTTAGCCGAAGGCTCACAATGCATGCCCGCGATGGTAGCATACGGAAACATATGACTCAATATCACAACAGAAATCCAACAAGACAAGACCTAGTTAACAATACCAAAATACTCAAACACTGTAACAATCACAAAAAACTACACATCCTGGAGAAAGTCTACATTTCACAACACACACCAATCATCAACATACAAACAAACACATTAGGCACCTTACTCTTAAACAAAGAATCCGTCACACCAGGACAAAATTTCCCTCGACAATATGACATATAACATCAACGGACACCTTGTCCAGTTCCCCCCCCCCAGTCATAATCTGACTCGAACCTCTCCCAATTCCACCTCACCGTCCAGTTTCCCACCCCCGCAGTCATTATGATCTGACCCGAACCTCTCCTAATTCCATCTCACTGGAACCATAAAGCCTTGTCATTTTGTAACTCCTTAGCATAATTGACATGGACCTTTTCCTGTCATTTTATCTGCCTGAAGATGGTTGTATGTAACAACCGAAAGCTTGCGATTGTATTTATATAATTAGTGTCAATATACCATGGATCTCGGTAGACTTGTGTTTAATCTACCCCTGGACTATAAGAAGAATGGAAAAAACAACTAAGAAGATAGTTGAAACTGAATTAGCATTGGTCTTTAACAAGACATATATATATATATATATATGGGTGTTTCAGAATATTTGAAACCCTTTTTGGGCTTCTCATAAGTTTTCTATTGAAACTAACTCTTAATATATATATATACATATATATATACACACACACACACACACACACACACACACACACACACACACACACACACACACACACACACACACACACACACACACACACACACATATATATATATATATATGTATATATGTATATATATATATATATATATATATATATATATATATATATATATATATATATATATTTGCAGATGATTGGATAATACTGACGAGACCAAAACAAAAGGTTTTCTGTGTAAAGACATACTAGACCAAATCGTTCATGACTGTTCAAAGAAAGTATAGGGGTCTATTTGATTTCAACCATTAACCAAACAAGAGTCAAATTTTGAAGTGGGTTCGAAATTTTTAAGCCTATGGAAGGGTAAAGGATCGTAGGAAGGCTAGAAAATCACCTACTGGAGCTCCTGTTACAGTCCGCACACCTGAGAATGTCGCGATTGTTCAAGATTCTGTGGGCCGAAGCCCGAGCAAATCTCTACGTCCTAGGAGTCAACAGCTTCGGATTTCATGTTCTTCAGTCAGACGCATTTTTATCTCTGACTTGAAACTCTGTCCTTATAGGATTCAGATCAAACACCAGCTCACCCACGCTGATAAGGATAAGAGAGTCACCATGTGTGGGTGGTTCTTTCAAAAGATTGAGGAGAATGAAAACGTCCTGAACAACGTGTGGTTTTCAGATGAGGCCCACTTTTTGCCGTGTGGCTGTGTTTACTCCAAGGACTGGGTTTTCTGGGGCACTAACAACCCTGACCGTATTGCCGAGTAAATTTTGCATTCAGAGAAGTGTACTGCATGGGTTGCACTGCCATACATGGAATTATTGGACAATTTTTCTTTGAAGATGAGAACAGGAATGTCGTGACAGTAACAAAGGAGTGGTATGTGAAAATCATGGAAGTGTTCTGGGGCGAGCTGGAGGAACGTGATGTTGCTGAAGATGAACAGTGGTTTCAGCAGGATGGGGCTCCTCCTCACACTGCAAACATTACCATAGACTGGTTTTTAGGAGTAATTTGGCGAAATATCATCAGCCGCATTGCCGACACAGAATGGTCACCCCATTCCCCGGATCTCAATCCCCCAACCTTCTTCCTCTGGGTTTTCCCCAAAGACAATATCTATAAGACCAATCCTACTACTATCAAAGAGTTGAAAGCAGCCATAATAGCGAACATTCAGACCATCAGTCAGGCGTGTTCAGGAAAGCCTCCGAATCAGGTCTTTTTCAATTTTAGGCGTTATCACTTTGAAATATATAATTGTTACTATCTCAGCTTTGAATAAATGTATTAATTATCAATATGTAATGTTTGGATATTATATAAATTCTAGTTCAATTGGTTTCAATTATTCTGAAACACTCTGTGTGTATATACATACATATATATATATATATATACATATATATATGTATATGAATATATTACAAAGAATTACAAAGGCGGAGCATGCCGACAGTAGACCTCCTGATCCATATCTAGGTCGGATGCAAAAAAAAAAAAAAAAAAAAAAATCATATTAATAATAAAAACTATAATAATGTAAATAACAAATAAAATACGTAAATAAATGCATAGGTATAGTTAAAATAATAAACAAACAGGTAAATAGTAAATGATAATAAATTGACATATAACTAATAATAAATGAAAATCAGACAGACAAATTATAACAAATCAAAAACAAATAATATAACATAAATTATAATCATTACAGCATCTTACTTAGGTATTTATCTAAATGATTCTTAAAGCTTCGAACTGAACTACATTGCACTACCTGTGCAGGAAGTTTATTCCATTCATTAACTACACGGTTGGCAAAGTTGTTTCTACCTACTTCCAAATTGAATCTATTTCCGGACAGTTTGAGACCATTGTTTCTTGTCTGATTCTCATTCAATGTGAAAATTTTGTCACTTTTGATGTTGTCAATTTCCTTTAAAATCTTAAAGACCTGTATCAAGTCACCTCTGAGTCTACGCTTTTTAAGGGAAAACAGATTCATGTGCTTGAGTCGATTTTCGTATGATTTATTTTTGATATTTGGAATCAGTTTTGTGGCTCGCCGTTGTACTTTTTACAGTCTGTCAATGTCTTTAATGAGATTCGG
>NC_134800.1:38431265-38433765 GCF_046742065.1 Oratosquilla oratoria | reverse complement strand
TTAGCTTTTCCCTTCTTCGCTTCCCTTCTCTTCTCAATTTATTAACTCACGTATCCCCCATACTTATGTATTGCCGTTCTTTAGCCTCTTGAAGATCGCTTCACTCCAGAACATTAATCGTATTTCATCCACTAAGTCTCACTAATTTTCGGTTTGTGGCCTAATGTGTGACACCCTCTCCCCCGGCCCGGAGAGTTCATTGACCGCAGGATGAGAGCCACTGAATCTAGTCTTAGTTTAACTTATTGGCGTTTTAGTGTACTACATAATACATTATATAACTTTCTTAAATATAATATGGTCCAGTACACCGTTCAGTCTACAAATTATATCGTACATCGCTTTTTGAAATTGAAACCCTCTGTAAGTTACAGTATACATATACTGTATATGCACCTTCCTCACAGATATTGTTACACGCCTACAGTGAAAAAAAAAATTGACGTACACATGCAGTGCACAAAACGATCCTAAGTTGCCCACGGTGACTACCACTTATCTAGCTGTACTAATGCAGAGGGCTAAAAATGACAGCTTGGACACAGCTAAATATCCCTGGTCTGTCTTTTTTTTTTTTGTGACATTAAACTTTCTTCGCAGTATCAGGTGTCCTCAACAGAAACGCATCCTTGATTTTTTCCTTTTCTTTTCTTTTTATTTGACAATATAATTTATTCTCATTATCAAGTGTCCTTAACATAAATATATCCCTGAAAACTTTTTTCTTTCTTTTTTCTTTTTCTTTTATTTTTGTACTTTATACTTTCTTCACGCTGTCAGGTGTCAAAAGAAAATCAATTTCTATTGGATACAGAAAGACTTTCGTTAACTCCTCACCTTGCATTTGGCAATGGCTGCAAAGCTGTTCATTCCTTACTTACGAAGAAATAGAAAACATATTCAAAAGAGAGGAAATTAAAGTCTGTAAGTTCTTGCAGAAACATCATAACTCATAATAAAAAGAAACGTGAAAAAGACAGGATAATCGATGAGAGCGCAGCTGAAGATTGCGCCCTCGATAGTTTCATCGACTTATCTAACGCTGTTTCCAATATTCATAAATCTTATTTTAAACATTGGAATAACTGCCGTAACCACAAATAATACATTCGCGTTATCTGTCACATTCTTCATAAACAATAAAGAGTGCGTTATGGGGATGCTGTCATACTTGCCAAATAATCATCTTGGTTCGATTATGGTCCTGAATATGTGTGTCTTTATTTGTTTATTATATTCTGTGCCTGGCCTCAGTATGAACCAAAAGGTCTCTTGTCGATTTCTCTCACTATTGTAACCCATTGTTGGTATGACTGAACCGTAACCACGTGTGGTAGTGCCAGATACCAATCGCGATATTATCAAGCTGTCAGGTATAGAAATATATGCGGGCGTAACTGGGAAAATTGCTGAAAAAAGAAGAAGAAAAAAAAAACTAGAGAACTTACACCAGGAAACATTTAGATTCTGCTGGATTAATTATGCTTGTTCTGTATACACGAAGAGCTAGGAAAAGCGACGCTCCCCAGGGCCCTCAAACTGGGACAAATGTCATCTCTAGAGGCGAGAGTGAACTTGTGAGTCTGTTTAGTCGTGGTCCTGAACCTTTCCACTCCTTTCCCGACTTCGTGAACTCTCAATATTCGTGTGGCTCCCTTTCATTCTTCTCCCAAATCCCACCTGGCCAAAAATGTACAAAAATAGTAATAATAATCTTAAAATGTTAGAAAAAGAGAAACCCTTTGCTTTTTTACAATGATGACAGTTATCTTACATTTTATATATTTTTTATATATTCATATCCCTCACATTATATAGAAATGTATAATTCGTAAGGACAGACCATGTCCCACCCTGAATTCATATTATGGCTCCCTTGGGGGTGATGGCCCCCAGGTTGAGGGCCACTGGATACAGTTCTCTGATGTCACAGATGACGTATCTAGGCCCAAGAATGACTAATATAAAGACAGTCTTTGTCATTTATTAAGAAAATGACAAGTCAGATCAACAACGATTGATTTTAGTTTTGTAGGGAGATTTAATCATAAACATGCGTAGGTTAACCCAGCGATGATGCGATAACTGTAGAAGCGACGGTGCGGGGAAATTTCAGATTTTTTTTACTTTATCTAAGGGAAAAAAGAAAAACAATATAAAGTTTGAATTTCCTTTTGGGAAAAGGCAGTATCACAAGAAAAAAAAATCATACACAGAGATTGACCTTTGAAGAGGTAAACAAATACAAGAAAAGCAAAACAAATTAATGTTGAAAGAGGAGTGGCTTAGAGACAGGAGAAAAATAAAAGATAAAAAAAAATCATGGAGGAGGTAAAAATTCAATCCGATGTGAAAAAGAAAAGAAAAGAAAAAAATAGAAAATTTCGATAAGAAAGGAGAGATGACAATCCTTCTGGGGGAGTCTGAAGTCCCCCCTTGCGTACCAGTCAGTTGGGACTTTTCCTCGAAATACGTCTGCCAACGGACGATTTCATTCATT
>NC_134800.1:38421265-38426265 GCF_046742065.1 Oratosquilla oratoria | reverse complement strand
CAACAGGGGCGCGAGGCGTTTTGCAAAACCACCCAAAAGTCAGAGAACCCATCCAATTAATTTTTTAGTAGTACTAAGATGCCCTTACATTTACAACATTCTCCTTAATTATGCTCATGTTGTGTCACGTCTCGTCATCCCACTCCCAATCCCAATCCCATTCATTATCATTATCATGCAGGGAGTCCCATGGGACTTGAGCGAGTAGCAACGTTTATAGATATAAACTTTATGATAGATATACTATGTCACTGTCACCGTATAGTATAAATCTCAGAAAATCCTAGAAGAAACTTCCTCAGACATTTTGGAAAAGTAATGAAAGGGTGTGTGTTAAAACGAAAAAGGCTTACTGGCTCTGGCTTGAGAAGCGTTACAAAATCACCACGTCAACACAGGGGCGCGAGGCGTTTTGCAAAACCACCCAAAAGTCAGAGAACCCATCCAATTAATTTTTTAGTAGTACTAAGATATGCTGAAGAATTCCGGGAAAATGTATTTTGGGTTCGTCTAGACTTGCAGGCTCTTTCTATAGTGAACTGATATTATGCCCCATATGATATATGGAGTTTTTTCGCTTTCTTTTCTCTGATGATTCCTATTGTTCCTAATTTACTTGGCACTCGATCATCGGATTGGGCCCAAGGTCTGCCTTTATCAACTTCGTTTGTATTTCCTCCACCTTTAAACGCAAGATCTGGCAACCCACGACACTACTTAACTAAATTCAAATTTAAATGTTGATATAAATAAAAAACAAATAAAATCAATAGAAAACTAGAAATAAATTAACAAATAAATAAACACAATCTGATATATAAACACATATAAATGAATAAATAAATAAATAACAGAATAGATCAAATAAATTGATGGACAAAAAGAACAAAACCACTTCGTTTAGCGGTGCCACATAAGTTTGGAGCTTCTGCAAGAATCTGGCGACCTCTTCTGTGTTGCCTTGTAATTCGAGAACGAGACAATTTCCTAACTGCTTCTAGATAGTGTGTCTTGGTGCTTACGATCCCGTTAAGTATCAAATAAATTAAGTCTAGCAAGCTGGAGGATTTATGGTCTAAATAGTTGCGAAACATTGTTTCTGCTCCAAGCTTGCAATCTCTCCCAAAAATAAACAAAACAAATAAGCAAAACAAGTAAGCAAATAAACAGAGTCCATTTACGACCTTGATGATCACAGAAACTATTCATGCCGTTCGTGTCATTTAAAATACCAAAATCAAAGGATTACAAAGGCGGAGCATGCCGACAAGAGACCTTTTGGTCCATATCTAGGTCGGATGCTAAAAAGATCATAATAATGGTAAATAAGTAAATGAATAAACAAAAAAATATAATAATGTAAATAATAAATAAAATACATAAATAAATGCATAGGTATAGTTAAATAATAAACAAACAGGTAAATAGGGAAGGAGGGGGGAGATTGATTCTAATTGCATCATTATCTTTTGAATTTTTGTTATAATAAACAGAGGAACAGCACAAATCAGCCTGGTCGCCACCGGTGGTCGGAGAAAGCTTGGCGAGTGACTGGGCCCTTAGGATTGAGTATGGTGCTTTTCATAAACAAGGTGATAGCATCCACAATATACACATGTATTAGTTATCTGAATAATCAATAATAAAGCGAGTTCTGTTCATATAGATGTTACACAATATTTAGTTTTCGTAACAGTAGTTTTTTATAAGACATAAAAATTCTTCGACCTTGCAATGGTATTTCTTTTTCATTCTATGCTAAGAAGAAAATTCTGAATATCGTATTCTAGTATAAGATTTGTACATACTCTATAGTTAAGTTCACTTACCAACCTTTAATCTGAACACGCCGACTGGAATCATTTAATGTATCATACATGTAACAACACGGTTCAACTTACAATACAGTTACTGTAAGGGTAATAGTTGTGTATCTGCACACAATTAACAAGTTTGATTGTAATTCTGCAAAACCACGTGCTCTTATGACTTGTTCTATTCCTTAACGGTCTTGTCCAATGTGTACATTTAAATCACCCATGATGACTACATTTTCGTCGTATGATAAGTCATTACTAACATTCTGCAGGTCCTCATATAATACTTCTCTTTCTTCTCCCGGCAATATGGTGCGTAGACTTATCTAAAACTTAAATTTATTTCACTTGCCAAGAGGCCCCTCTCGTTTCTCTGCTCCACTCTCCTGGTCCTCTGTACTAGTTCGTCATTAATAACATTCATACTCCATGTTTGGTGTCTGTTCCTCCACTATATATAAACTGATAATCATCATGTAAACCCCTACGTCCTTTTCCTGCAAGACTTGTTTCACATAAACCAAACGTGCCAATTTTCCATTCCTTCGTCAGTAAAACCAGCTCCTCCTCGATCCCTCTAAGTCTTCCTACATTCAACGTGAGCCATTCGCAAATTTTTCTGGGGACGTTCCTGAAATTATTCCATAGCTAGGGTCCATTTAAGTGTGGTCGTTGATCAAGGTTGACGTCAGGGTTCCAAAGCAAATCGTAAGTTTCTTGAGGACTATTACAGATATTGCCGGCTTGCTAGGTTTGTCTCAAAGTTCTCGAGACTGTGAATTGGTACCACCCATCTGGCGTCGTCCACTCTCTTTCGGTCGCAGGTCTGTTTGCACCAAACCCAAGTAAAGACGCCAGTGTGAACAAGCAGTCTCTTATCCATGCGAGCGGAAATCCTTAGACCCCGACGAATACCTATAATTTGTACTACATAACACGAAACTCCTGATGCTTTAACTTGGCGTCGAGGCGGTTCTTAGAGCACTTCGCCTCCCGACTTTGAGACAGTGTAGATCCTGAAGAACCAATACGATTTATCTATTCAATTATATTATTTAATTTGATCATTTTTTCTTTTTTCATTTTCCATTTAATATTGTTTAATCTAATTTCATTTCATTTCATTTCTTTTTGTTTCATTTCGTTTCGTGTCGTTTCATTTTATTTCATTTCATTTCATTTCGTTTTTTTTTTTCGTTCTCCAGCGATGATCATATGCTCGAGCTGTGTCTCCTTTTTTCTGAGACTTTCGGGCTCCGGGGCTCAGCTCAGGAGAAGATCTCCTGAAAAGGGTCTTCTTTTTCTTCTTTTCGTTTTTGTTTTTGCTTTTAATTTTTGTCTTTTGATTTTATCTTTTACTTCTTGGCCCGGAGGTAAAGACTTTCCAGGACCTTGGTCCTCGCAGGCTACCGCCACTGCGAGGAGGAGTAGTGTCGGTCACGAAGATCCTTCGTAGCGATGATATTCGCTTGGCTGGTTGACTCGGGTCCTCGAAGTCCTCTTCCCGAGTTCCCCGAGGTAGGATCCTCTTCGGAGGTCCTGCGCGGCTGCCCGGTTCACGTGACACAGATTATGTGTAACGAGCGGGCGATGAATTTGGGCACCGCTCTCGGTGGTATCTTTAATTTCTTCCCGTTGCTTTTACATGATGTTTACACGTGCGCGCACACACACATACACATAGAACACTTCAACACTTTCCCTCTCCTCCCCCTTTTTTTTTTACCTCTAAGGAGGCTATATTTGAGCGTATGCACGTCAATGCGTGTGCGTGCGTGCTTGCGATAGTGCATACGTGTGTATGTTTATGCGTGTGTGCATATATGTACGTGCGTGCTTGCGTGCGTAAATGCGTGTGTTTGTTTGTGCGTTGGTGCACGTGTATGCGTGTACGTACGTACTTGGGTGCGTGTAAGCGTGTACTTATTTATACGTGCATATATATGCGTGCGTATGCGTGCGCGCTTGCATATATGCACGCTTGTGTGTGCGTTTATGCGCGCGCGCGCGCGCGTGTGTGTGTGTGTATGAGTCACCATGGTCTTCGATCATGTGTTGGACTCGTGATTGATAGCTATTTCCCTCCCGGAAGAGAGCTCAGAGCTCATATATGACTGATCTATGGGTAATGTTGTGACCTTACACGCACACCCAACTCCCCCCCCCACGAGAGTTAGAGTAACGACTCGCAGCGCAGCGATACTGAAATTATTTCAGAACTGGGCGTAGTTTCGAACCCGGAGCGCCGTAGTGACGGGCGGGAACTCTACCACTGCGCCACGAGTCACGCGCGCGCGCGCATGTGTGTGTGTGTGTGTGTGTGTGTGTGTGTGTGTGTGTGTATGCTTGTTTGGCTGCGTGCATGCATGTATGTGTCTGACTTCGAGTTTGCGCGCATGCGTGTGTACGTGCATGTGTACGTGTATGTGTGCGTGTATCTTATTCACTAATCGAACCGATCCACAAATTCTTAACGTTGTATTTACTTTTTACTTAATCTCACGAACTCGCTCAATATTCGCCGTATTGAACAAGAACCTGCTTTTACGCGTTTTTCAATAAATCAACCGAATCCAGAACCCAGAACGCTTTTTGATTTAATCAAACAGATCATACCAAGAAAAAAAAAGAAAAAACTCCCATAGCCTTTTAATCATCAAGGGTCCCTCTTAACTGAATAAAATCGTCTGGAGTTAGAATTATTTTTATATAAGAGGGTATGTTGCGTTCGTACGTGATAGATTGATCCGCGCGCGCGAAGTAACGGGAGTGAGGGGTGATGGGGGGACGCTTGTTGTTTTTCCACCTCGCCATGGATACCACGGGCAGCGGCACAGTGCCATCGAAGCGAGAAATCCTTGTCTGCAGAAAAAAAGGGGATTGGTTGCTCTCAACCGAATAACTTACAGAGGATTATATATTAAAATTAAGTATATAAATATACACCTTTTGTTAAAACGATCGTTCGGTTCCCGAGATTCGTGAAACTTTGTGAGACTTAGCGTCACGAAGCCGAGGTGAAAAACAAATGCCATTTTCACCTTTTCGGACACGTTGCGCAGACGAACGCACGTACACACTGTCTTCCAGCACACAAACATGCGCCCCACACGAGGCTCCAACATGCTGACAAGTTCCTGTAGATCAGTGTGTCCGGTGCGCCGAGTGTGTTGGACGGGCGGG
>NC_134800.1:38413765-38416265 GCF_046742065.1 Oratosquilla oratoria | reverse complement strand
GGATTATGATACCATATTAGGGTATAAAGTTCAAGAAAGGATGATATATAAGTCATGGAGTATTGTGCATCATAAGGGTTCAACGATATACTGGAGAACAAGTTACCATATTTGGACATAAAGCTAAAGAATGTCCTTAGGTATGGTGTCCAGGGGAAGTCTAGCGTTATACGAGTATCTTAGTATGAGGGAGTTGAAGGGAACGAGGTGACTGGACAGTGACGATGCACTGTTATAAACAGTCATCCACCTACTTGTGCTGTAGCTGGAATTAGTTGTATCACTGTAAATTCCAAATGACAAAAACTGCAGAGAAAGGGGAATTGGAATACCATGCAAGTCGAGGCTTGGATTTACCACCTGGAGTGGAAATTCAGTGGAACAACTGAAAACCTAGTGAATGAATTATGGGAAGGGAAAGGGGAATAAATGTCTCCAGTATGAAATGGCTAGACAGGAAGTTATTGCGGGAGGTTTTACAGATATATGGGATAGGGAGAAAGCTGTCAAGGTCAGTCAAGAGTTTTTACAAGAGTAGTAGAGCCTGTGTTAGAATGGGAAATGGAGAGAGCGAGTGTTCTGAGGTAAAGGTAGGACTGTGTCAGGACTGTGTCATGTCGCCATGGCTGTTCAATGTGTACATTGACGGGGTGGTGGTGCAATGGGCTGAGGACTGGAGATGGTTAAAGTAAATGGTGAAAAGTGGGAGGTGAGCCAGTTCTTGTTTGCTGACAACACTGCGCTTGTGGCAGGGTCAGAGGAGGGATTAAGGAGTTTAGTGACGGAGTTTGAAAAGATGTGCGGTAGGAGAAAGTTGAAGGTAAAAGTGGGTATAAGCAAGGTGATGAGATGCACAAGGTACAATATGGCAGTGAGTTGGAAGTAAGTCTAAAAGGAGAGAGGCTGGAGGAAGTGGATAGCTTTAGGTGTTGGGGGTCACATGTGGCAGGAAGGAGTGGAGGTAGAGGTAAATTGTAGAATGAGAGAACCAAGTAAATACCTTGAGGGATTAAAAAGTGTTATGAGAAATAGGCAACTGGGAATGGATGCAAAGGGGAGATTGTATGAAGGGGTGATTGTGCCGACGGCAATATATGGGGCAGAGACTTGAAATTTGAGAGAGGCAGAGAGGAAAAATTTAAATGTGTTTAAGATGAAATGTCTCAGAAGTATGGTAGGGAATGCTAGGTTGCATAGAGTAAGAAACGAGGTGAAGAGGAGAGCGGGAGTGGAAGAGGAGATGACAGATAGGGCTGATGAAAGATTATTGGGTTGCTTTGGACACATGAAAAGAATGAGTGATGAAAAATTGGTAAAAGAGATGTGGAAGGCAGTAGTGGAGGGAGTGAACTTGAGGGGGACGACCGAGGATGATATGGATGGGTGTGGTGAAGGGGTCGTTGAGCAAGAGAGAAATGTCTGTTGAGTAAGGAAGGGAGAAGGCAGGAGATAGGGATGAGTGGAGAATGACTGTGTATAGACGATACTGTTACGCAAGGAAGGGAGGGAAGGGGGATGGGGGTAGGGGGGTGCTTATGTGTGAAAGATATTTTGATGCAGCCTGAAGGGATTTTTCCCGGTCTTATCTTTTTCTCCATGAGGGGACGAGAAGGGGGAGGGGCGCCGATTAAGTGAAGCGGCCTTACTGTGGCTACACTGTGTCTTGCTGCTTTACGTTTGACCCAGGGCGCTTGGCGGATGCAGGGATGACCAATCATCCATGAGGAGCTGAGATGGGAGGGGTGGAAAGGGTGGTGGATGGGAGTGAAACGGGTGGGAATAGGTACGTGCCTCTGTCTTAGCTATCTCCCTTATAAGGGGAAAAACTCTTGGTATATAGATAGATAGAAGAACCCTCAATACCCAAGTTCAAAGTGAAATAAACGGGACATGTTACACGCACACACACACGCACACACACACACACACACACACACACACACACACACACACACACACACACACACACACACACACACACACACACACACACATACACACACACTCACACACACAAGAAAAATACATCAACACAAATACTTCATCCATAACCACTTATATTTACTCGTGGCCACGTGAGTAAGCATTTAGAATATGTATATATTTGCGTGTGTAGTCATTTGCAAGTTTGCACAAAAATGACGCAGAGAAAAATATAATATACATGACACTGCAGGTAGGCAGGTGGTGCATTCAGTTATTCATTCATTCATTCATTCATTTATTCAGACAGATAGACATACATACAGGCAGACAAGCAGACAGACAGACAAAAAGACAGGCAGACAGAAAGACAATGTGGGTAAGTTAACAGATCAATGAATAGAAAGTGAGACAAATCGACAAACAAACGTAAGATAAAGACAAACACAATGACAGGCAGACGGATGGACACACAAACAGACAAGCAAAGTGAGATTGAAACTGACAGACAAACAGACCAATAGACCAAGAGGCAGTAGGCAATCAAGCCGAAGCTGACACGCAACAACAAATTTGT
>NC_134800.1:38408455-38413265 GCF_046742065.1 Oratosquilla oratoria | reverse complement strand
CAAGCACATCATACCCATGCTAATAAATTCTCCCGAATGTTTGTGGGGAAACATTTTATGTGTGGGAAGTGAATATGTTCTTGCATACGAGTTGTATACAATGAGAACTCGGGTTCCTTAACCAACCTCCTCCAATTTAGAGGCGCCATTGTTAACGAAAGCGAACAACCTCACTCGCGTTGTTGAAGCCGAGCATAGGCGTGATGGCGCGGAGAGCTACAATGGTGGCAGTGTCCTCTTTGTTTACATCAAGGTGATAGTCGTAACTTCAGAGGTGATGGGCACTGGGGATATATGAGCTGACTTACACCACACACTTTTTGTGATACTAATAGAAGGGTGGTATTGATACAGTGGTGATCATGTTTTAGCCGTTCCTGTGCTAGTTATAGTAATGGTAGTAATGATTTACGACTGAAAGGTGTTTGTTGTTGTGGTTGGTATTAGTTTAGGGTTCTCAGACTTTCCTCGACTTCGATGATGACAAAGTCTTCGAACTTAATGAAGAAATGTTAAAAGTGAATTCTTATCTTGATGACTATGATATTTCCTTCTGTTGAGTATTATAATCTTAGTCCGAAGTTTCTTTCAACTCGAATTAAATTTCCTGGAGTCAACCAGAATGAAATAGATAAAGTGGATACAGCGTCAAAGAGATCAACAAAACATCCAGGTCATGCGGGCTCCCGGGGTCATACCAGGAGCCGCATTCTTAAAGATATTCGGGGCCTAAAAATTCCGTACCATGACAAAAGTGGCCTTATGCTTAAACACGGCAAAGGAGACATGGATTGGGGGTGAAGCTTTTATTCCTGACATTTCGTCAGGAATAAACGTTTCACTCCCAGTACATGTTTCCTTTGCCGTGTTTAAGCGACTTGTTGACAGGGATATTAATTTTCAAAAGTGGCCTTATGCTTAGGGTGAATACGGTTGATATTTGATACAAAGTTTCGGAAGGTAATATAGTTTGTTGTTTTCAGAATACGAGCTTTTAGGGACGTGTCGGGGGGTTGTCTTCTGGGGTTCCGGTCTTGTTTTCTTCACACGAAAATCTGTTCACACTAGCGGTTTCAATTGCCATGGCTTCAACCGCCGTGGTTTCAAACGTGGCGGTTCAGTTAAAATGTAAGTCAGTGGAGGCGTTCAATAACAACCGCGCAGTTTTTCCTTCATTATGTGTTACCGCCACGGTTTCCTCACGGTTCAAACCGGTAGTGTGAACAGAGCCAAATACTTAAATCAGTCTTCAAGAAGGCGCGCTTTCAGACGAGTTATGGCTTCAACCCCTTCAGCGAATAAAATCAATTGGCGTCGTTTAGAATAGGACAGCAGTGATACGGGAGAGGCTAATCGAGGCGGGTTGAGCCCTTTTGCTACCAGAAGAAAACTACGAGGATTCCCCGGTACGTAAGAAGGTTGAGAACTTTCAACATTTGATTAGGTTCGGCGAGACCGATTTCGCCACAAGAAAAGAAACATGGTTACCATGGAGACACGAAATGATGCATTGGGTCATGGCTCTAAATGTGATCTCTCAACAGTAAGGCCCTGTTCTCTAAAACGGATTGAACCGCTGCGATTCATTTACAATACATGTCAATGGAGGTAGTCACCTACAACCGCGCAGTTTTTCCTTGACTGTGCGGTACCGCCGCTGTTTCTGCGCGGTTTAAACTTCTGGTGTGAACAGGGCTTAACGGTCAAAACTAATGCAGACGGAACTTGTGGGGTACCCGCTGTATAGAAAACGGAATGCAGATGATCCGGGTGGTCTGAGGTGCGGCAGATTTAGGAGGTTAACGTTGGAAAAATAGAAGAGTGCTTTGTCATCTCAGGGCCGAGAGAGAAGAACTCGAGTCTCGAGATTCGTCCATTAAAGACTTCAGGTCGAGTGTCTGTCTTCGCGAGTGCAAAGGAAGTCTTGTTTACACTCTTTGTACGTCTTTGGTGACTCCTTTCATGTGTTCGACTCCTTTCAACTGTTTGTTTAATCTTTGGGTTTCATGCTAATTCAGAATAAGAGTGGTGAGTTTCAGGAATGCCCGTGTGGAGGAAGATCGACGTGGAAGAATGAGTTGGCTTGGAATTCAGTGTATTTCTGTGTCTCATTTGTGAAGTCGTGGCTCGCTGGATTCCTGTCTTATGTTGCACATGCATATACCTTGAGTAGATCCAAGCGGTCACCTGTGGGTTCTATTTGTCCTGGCTGACCGGATACATAGGGCAAAAATAATAGGTTCAACAGAGGCTGAGTGCTTCCAAGTGAAACCGTTGTCTTAGTCTTGTCATTAGGGTAATGTATGTTGAGATTAATGAAATCGCCTGGCATTAACCAGAACGAAATAACCAAGGGGTTGATGGTAACTGCAAATACATCATCAAACAGAGAGAGAGAGAGAGAGAGAGAGAGGGAGTGAGAGGAGTGAGGCAGGCAGACAGACAAGCCTGCATGCAGATAGACAACCAGGTGGTCATGTAGGTGAGCAGGCAGGCAGATAGGCAGATAGACATGCAAACAGACGAGCAGGAAGGTAGGCAGACAGATAGGAAAACAAATAGGGAGGCAGGAAAATAGATGAGACAGGCAAAGGGACAAACAAGGAAGCAAGGCAATCAGTCAGGCCGGCAGACAGGCAGACAGGCAGGAAGGCAGGCAGACGTGAGGTATGGGGGTGGGAGGGAGGTCATCGGATGGGAATAGCATACATCACTAATTACCAACCCGGGATGGGGGTCCTGGAGTCCCTGGATTTGGGGTTGGGAGTCTCCAGCAACTTCCAATAGGGTCCAGAGACCAAAAACCAGTAGTAGTGTGTGGGCGTCAGGCGATTCTATTCAGTATTGGAGATGAACCAGCAGGAGGTTAAGTGGGAGAAGATAAGGGAGGAGGAAGTGTCCACATGCAAACAGGTCGGGGACCATTGGCATACAGGCGGACTCGTTCGGCACAGCGTGAGTCTCCTTCTTGATCAAGCGTAGCGGATGCCTTCAGAAGACTGTCTACCTCGTAAAAGATTATTTCTTCTTCAGCTTGTTCTTCTTTATCTGCTTCCTCTTCTGCCTTTCTTCCTCTGTTCCTCATGCTTCTTCTGCTTCTTCTTCTTCATCTTCTGTTTCTTCTGCTTTTAATTCTGCTGCTTCATATTCTGCTTCTTCTTTTCTTAAGCTTCTTCTGCTTCTTCTACTTCTCCTTTTCCTTCTCTGTCATTTGTTTCTTCTTCGTCTTCTTTCTCCTTCCCCGATGCCGTGATTCCCCGGATGGATTTCGTTGTAGTTGCACAGTGTCATGCAATTTCGTTGTGTGGACTGAGATGTGCATTGCAAAAGGGAGTCTCGTGGACGAATTTATTATGTCGCCAGGGGAGCCAACACCGGGCTGAACTGGGCTTGGAATTATTCACAAACCCGTTCCAGTCCACGATCGGGCTCTCGGGGTGAATATACAGTTATCTTTTTATAAGAACCGGGGGTTCCTGGTAACGAGCTCTGCTTTCACAAAATCACCATTTTTTCTTTCAGATTTATTTACTTAATTTATTCATTTATTTATTTTCATATTGTTTAGGGTGGGCTCTCTGGCTGTCAGATTTCAAAAACAGATAAGTTCCAGCTATTGTAGAATTGCCCTTTTTATACGTCAAGATTTTTTTTTTCTTTTTTGAAAGGTGGGTCAATTGATATACAGGTTGCAGATGGAACCAGGAGGAGAGAGTCGAACCCTTGCAAAAATTTCCCATTTCCAATTCATCATAGGTAACAGTTAGGCTCATAAGAGAATATAGATTGGAAGCCACGGTCTTGGTTATGTTAAATCAGAATGGGGTAACACTTTTATACTTGAATAAGCACTACTTAGTCTTATCATGTATAGCAAGGGGAACATACTTGCACGTTTGTAAAATAAGCAAAACGAAATAAAATCAAATAAAATCAAATAAAATAAAAAATTAATAGAAAAGCAGTGGAACAAGACAAGCCCAAATAATTTTAGTCCATTTTTTAGCGTTGATGTATCAGGCTGTAAACATATTCCTAAACGTGTTTTTACAGAATTGAGAAGTGTCTGAATGATTTCAATTAAAGGATTATAACTTCTCCAAATTTCCAGTGATTACGTCTCTGGTAAAATTTGATGTAAATGGTGATCCTTCCAGACGAACGTTAGAGAGAATCACCTCCCTGCTATCCATCTTCAAAATCAGTTCACGTCCTCCATCTGTAAGTGCAGTCCCAAGGGCCTGGCATTCGGTCTCAGGACTGAACACAAGATCTCTATAAACTTTGATCATGTTCCATCCACCTTTTCACAAGAGTATTGATAATCGATGACTGCTCTCTTCTTACTCATCCTACTACTATAAACCAGTGACATAGGAACAGTTTCCTACAAACACAACATAGTAGTCCAACCTTTCTTCCCAGAAAGCTCTATAGGAGGTGCAAGGGACCATTGCCAGCCACTGTGGTCCGAAGCAATTTTAAAGAATCTCTTTAAGAAATTACAGAAGAATAATTGCACTACCAAGTACACAGTAAACGAAAAACTACGTCAAACGCCAATAGCATTCTAATGATATTAAAAGAAATAAGAATCAGGCATATCAAAGTCGGTGTCAGAAACCATTTCTGGTAGGAATGTCATCTTTCAGCGCTGTCAGATCGACATCTCGCAAAGAACGACGACTCTACTAAGATCGACTTTTTTTTTTTCCTGTTCGTTGACGAGTTCGAGCGAGCTCGTCAAACAAGAACTGATTAACTAGGAAATGATTCTTGGAGTGAGTTGGGAAGTCGAGTGTGTCCACGT
>NC_134800.1:38395955-38400955 GCF_046742065.1 Oratosquilla oratoria | reverse complement strand
CCCATCTTCTTTACTGCATGAGGGGACGGAGAGGGGGGATCGCCGATTTAATGAAATAGACTTGCTGTGGATGTGCTGTGTGTTGCGACACTACTTCTGACCCAGGGCAATGGACAAGATGTAGGGATGACCCGTCATCCAGGAGGCACCAAGATAAGAGAGAGGGAAGAGGGTAGAGGGGAGTGGAGTATGTAGGGGATGGAATGGGTGGGAGTGGTTTATGCCTTTGTTTTTTGGCTACCTCTCAAAAAAGTGAGAGGTAGAGATACCTGACGATTCCTTTCATTGTGGTCCCCTAGAGGCTAAGAAACAACAGTATATAAAAATGGGAGACTACCTGATGAAACAGTATGAGGGCCACTCAATCTTGGTACCATCACGCACGTGAATGAAACCGTGCCGCGTCAGGAGAGTCCAGACTACCCGACAACGGACCGAAGTCTTCTGGTACTCGCCTGAACAAAATTGATTGGGAGTCTCGTGCGCTGGTGACGTCGGAAGTATGCTGGTCTCTTATTCGCTCAATTGTGGGTACGAGTCCCGCACTCTCCTTCGGTTCCCAGCGGTAATTGTTATCTGCCCCGATAGTCGTTAAAGCGTATAAGAAGGCGAAGGTGATGGTTTCAGCTGTAGCTACTCGGTGCCTCCAGGCGTAGGCTCCTTACCTTCACCTATCATGTCGAGGAGGACCGTCTTGCCCTCAACAGCCCTAATTACCGTGACGCATTGTATAGCTCGTTAAAAAAAAAAAAACGCCAACTGTGGCCTGATCCTCTCAAATAGAAAAACGAATCAAGTTGTAAGAACGAAAGAAACTGAATAAAAACTAAAGACTGATGGATATTACTACATGAGAGTCCTGAGATTTATAGACCTGCGCTATATGATATATAGCTTTAGCCCCCCAAAAGTGTTTTATTGTAGGGGTGTTGATTATAATTGAGAGTGTTGGGTCATAAAAAGATATATAAAAAAGAAGAAAAAGAAAAAGGAATGCCGTGAGGTTTTACTTAGAAATATCTTATTTTAATAAAAGAGCAACACAGCGTTGAAATCACTGGGGACTTGTGCCTAAATCTATGGATATCCTTCAAATAGTCAATAGATGCAACATGGGCACGGCACAATGATGAGGATATAACATAAAATATTAACGATCGAAAGGAGTCATTCGGCCCTTAAATTCTTGACACACAACATTAGTTTATTTTTTCTTGGCCTTAATACTGCCTAAGTGTTCCCCTGATCTGAATAAAATTGCCTGACGTTAAGACGTTGAAAAAAAAAAAATCCGTCCTTTTAAGAATGAAAGGCATTTTTATTGTCTAATTTCGTATCAACAAAACTACAAAAAAGACCAAAAACAAGGAACTTCACGAGCATAACAAAGGAGATAGTGATGGTATACAAGAAGTCCCGCTCATACTAAGCTCCTCTTGGTAGGAAGCTTATCTTGTTCATCAGAAGAACCCGAGGCGAAAGGGCGCTGGCCACTCATTTGGGGAAAGGTTAAAGGCTTTTATGAACGTTGTGTGCGTGTGCGTGTGTGTACACATGTTTTTCTATGTATGTGTGTTGAAAAGATGACAGTAAAAAGGATGGTCGAGATGTATTGGCAAGTATGGTGTGGAATATGTGAAGTAGGACTAGTGGTCCACTATGATGATTAGTAACGGTAGTGTGATGGCATCTTTAGTGTGGAATTCATTAATGTTAAGCATAAAGTCTGTAAAGATGAAGTTTATTCTGACTTCATCACTTAACTTCTGAAACGCCAGACGTTAGCAAGGAAGAAATACATATAATATGTCACTGAGTGAAAAGAGGTTAAAGATAATGGCAACTAATGTTCATTGTTGGAAGGCAGTGACGAAAACGGCGGTGTTGGCAGTATAGGCGGTAAAATTGGTGGCAGCGACGGTACCAGCGCCGCTACGTTGGTAGGAGTGATGGTAGCGATGATGATATATTTAGCAGCAAATAGTGGCAACTATAATTACAGTTCGCTTAAGTGGTTGTGATGATGTGATGATAAAATCGATACTAATGATGATACCCCTCCCGAATTGGTCCCAATAGCAGGGTTCTTTGTTATGTAGAAGAGGGGAAGTGATGATTACAGGGTCCCTTGATGGTGATAACCCATACACTGGATTTTGAGTGATGAGAATGGATATATTAGGCAGCAATAATACCAACAGCAATGAATAAAGAGTAGGTGGTTAAGCTGGTTTGGGCATAAATTTTAGAAGTCTTAATTCAAGGGTAGGTCCAGGGTGGAAGAATGATCAGATTTCAGTAAGGGAGGAGAATGAAAAAGGGGAGAAATGGAATAGAAGGGGAACATGGGAGGCGTTGAAGAGGGAATGTAAAGAAAGAAAAATGTGTAGAGAAAGCGGGGCACTGCAAAGAAAGATTGAGAGCTGCACTGTGGATGCGGAAATGCGGAAGAAGTGGTAGCTGAAGAGCAATGCTGAAGAATATGATAAAAAAAGGAAAATAAAAAATTGACGAAAGTAGGAAAGGTCAGAGTAGAGGTATGAAAGTACCAGAGAGAGAGAGAGAGAGAGATGTAGGTGGGCGGTTTATGTTTTGAAGCGGGGAAAGAGGTGTTTAAGATAGTTTAGGTTAGGTGAGGATAGGAGTGAAGGACTGAAGGTTCAGCTGAAGGGGGAATTAAAGTGTAGAGGACAGAAGAGGCACTCGGGAGAAAGGAGTGAGATAAGGAGAGGAACAGCAACTCGTGAGAAAACTGATGGCCAGGTCGATAAAAGAGGGAAAGAGAGGAGAAAATAATGATAATAGTAATAATATTAATATTAATAATAATATTAATGATATTAATATTAATAATAATAATATTAATGATAATATTAATAACAATAATATTAATATCAATAATAATATAATGATAATGATGATGATAATGATGATAATGATGATGATAATGATGATAATGATGATGGTGGAGATGGTGGTGATAGTTTTAGTGATGGTGTTGGTGGTGATGATGGTGATGGTGGTGGTGATGGTGATGATGGTGATGTGATGGTGATAATGGTGATGGTGATGATGGTGATGATGGTGGTGATGGTGGTGATGGTGGTGATGATGGTGATGATGGTGATGATGATGATGATGATGATGATAAAAAGAAGATTGATTTAGAAAGTGAGGGCAGAGGACAATGGAAAATCAATAACCGTAGAAGAGTAAAGGTGGACAAGAAGGAAGAAGAGAGTTATGAAGACGAAGGAGGAGAAAAAGAGGAAGAGGAGGTTGGGAGGGGGGAGGAGGAGAGGTTGGCATCCAAGAAATGAGGGTCGCATACCTTTAAGCAGGAGGAAGAGGAGGAGGAGGAGGAGGAAGAGATAGTGACGTCACGTGGAAGGAAGAGCTCTGTAGGCGGATCAGAGCCTACAGCAAGTAACCCAGAAAAGGCAACCAGGGAGCCTCATTGTATAGCCTTCGGGCTGCCGCCAGGCGATTTCATTTGGTCGAAGGAAGGTCCCCTGCCGTTTGAGGGAGACAGGTAGATAATGTAAAATGTGGAGTCGAATGAATAATATGATATGTAAATAATTTTTATTTTAGTTGAATAAAGAAGTAAACGAATAAGTAGATAAATAAAGCTCGATTTAATCGCCTGGGGTTAACCGAAACAAACATTGCAATGGCCTCATCATAGCTAAAGGCTTCGTTAAGTTGGCTTTGAGCCCTTGAACCAGAATTAAGTATGTGGAGGACGCCATATGACAACAAAAGAATTTATTCATCTTGAGTGCATATAGAAATTGTATAGTTTGTTGTTATATTCTATCAAACAATTCTACATTGAGAATGAAATACTTCTATCTCCTTTGGAACCTCAGTAAAGTCGAATAGAATCGTCTGTATATATATATATATATATATATATATATATATATATATATATATATATATATATATAACAAGCACCCGGACCTGGCTTCGCCAGGTGTGCTTGGCCTACGGCGTATCGCCCTGCCCTACGGGTAGTTTTAATGTACCAAAATGGGAAAATAAAAGAGTAACAATAAATTCAATAATTTTATTTAGACCTACTACGATTTTGTACATGAAAAATACATTAAACACATAAGTGGAAATTCAAATCTTCCTTCTCTTTCTAACGTCCCTCAGTGAAAGGTCTTTAGAATAATCCACTGTGTAAATTTCTTCGGGCATAATCATGGCTACGGCTTCTTCTTCTGTCTTACTGAAAATTGATCTTGGAAGGCACACGATGGATTGATCAGGTTCTTCCCCTATTTGCGAAGGAGTCTTCAAAATCTCCCGAAGGAGTCTTCAGTCTCCAAAAGGAGTCGTCAAAGTCTACTGACGTTGTCGTCAAATTCTCCCCTCGTCTCTCTGTTTCTCTTTCTCGTTAGGTCAATCATAAAGGCAATAAAATTTCGGAAGGTGGTCATAAAAACGCCAGGAAATTTTCAAAACTGAAAAACTTTATTTTTTTATGTATATAGATTCTCTTGGCAATATTTCGTAAAGATTTTCTTAGCAATATTTCGTAAAGATTCTCTTGGTAATATTTCGTAAAGATTCTCTTGTTAACATTTGGTAAAGATTCTCTTGGCAATATTTCGTAAATATTTTCTCATTAATATTTCGTAAAGATTCTTTTGTCAGAATTCCGTAAAGATTCTCTTTTTCTTGTTAGCACCACTTTCTTTTTCCATGGTAATATTATTAACGTATTAGATTAACACACGGAGAGCAGCTTAAAGACACGTCTACCCTCTATGAATGCTTACAGGCTTCTGAGTCAGATGTGTCCCCGGGAGTTAGTGTTTCCGGTGATGACTCATTTCCGGGTTGGGCCTTGCCTAGGAGGTTGGAAGGTTTAGAGAGAAATATTCTTTTATGTTAGTGGATATATATAATATATATATATAATATATATATATATGTATATATATACATAATATATATATATATATATATATAATATATATATATAT
>NC_134800.1:38388455-38390955 GCF_046742065.1 Oratosquilla oratoria | reverse complement strand
AAAAACAAAAGAAAATTTCGATCCCTTCCTAAGTAGGACACGACCAAAGGTATTCAAAGAGAGAAAGAAAAGAAGAAAAAGAAAACTTGGGCATCAGCCAATAGGAGTTCAACGTATCTGATGGGATGTTTTCGTTAGTGATAATCCGTCTTACACGGGGTTCAGATGTTTGGAAAGTCTTAAGAGAAAACTACTTTAAACGAAAATATTTTAATGGCTCAGTAAGAAACCTTGAAGGGCGGGATGTTCAGGGTACTCTGACGATGTTTCAAGAAGTTTAAGATATGTGCATTTTTACTTTTGTGATATTTTAGGAGTGTATATGTATAAAATATATATATATATTGGATATCTTTATTTGTGTACATATATATGTGTATACAGACACATACATGCAAGCATATGAATAGATATAGACACACACACACACACACACACACACACACACACACACACACACACACACACACACACACACACACACACACACACACACTACCCTCGTGGCGCTGTGGTTAGAGTTCTCGCCTGCCACTACGGCGGTCCAGGTTCGACTCCCGCCCAGAGCTGATACACTTTCAGTATCGCTGCGCTGAAGAGTGTTATTCCAACTCTCGTGGGCGGGTAGTTGTGTGTGTGTGTATATGTGCGTGTAAGGTTACAATATTACCCATAGATCGGTCATATGAGCTCTGAGCTCTCTTCCGGTAGGTTAATAACTCGATCACGAGTCCAACACGTGATCCGAGACCATGGTGAATGGTGAATCACACACACACACACACACACACACACACACACACACACACACACGACTCGATGGCGCGGTAGTAGAGTTCCCGGCAGCCACTACGGCGTTCCGGGTTCGAATCCCGCCCAAGTCCGAAATAATTTCAGCATCGCTACGCTGCGAGTCGCTGCACTCACTCGTGGGCGGGGAGTTGGGTGTATGTGTGCCTATAAGATCACAGCATTAACCATAGATCGGTCATATATGAGCTCTGAGCTCTCTTCAGTGAAGGAAATAGGTGTCGATCACGAGTCCAACACGTGATCCAAGACCATGGTGAATCAATCACACACACACACACACACACACACACACACACACACACACACACACACACACACACACACACACACACACACACACACACATATATATATATATATATATATATATATATATATATATAATATGCCTGTATATGTACTATATGCATCTATATTCATATACCTGCATATGTATGGTATACATATGTCTGCATATTTATATATATATATATATATATATATGTATTTATATATATATATATATATATATATATATATATATATATATATATATATTTATATATATGCTGGTAACCACTTAAGAAAGAGAAACACGGAAATTCCAAGCGCTTTCGTGTAATTCACGAAAGCGCTTGGGATTTCTGTTTTTCTCTTAAGTGGTTACCAGCATATTTCTGATCACGTGTTCAAGTGATTTATTTGCAATATATATATATATATACTATATATATATATACATGTACTCGATATATGTATGTACAGTATATGCATTTGGAGATATACATGTATATATGCAATGTGTGTATGTTTGTGTGTGTATTTATGTATATTCCATATACTATGTTTGCTGAAATCTAAAGGTTTTATGTATGTCTTTTTTTTTTGTGGGCAATTTCATGGCAAGCATATTCAAATCTCCTGACCTCTCATTCGGCTGGTTACTTAGGGGGTTACTTGTGCGCTGAACTTCTTTTGCATTTTTAAGCATCGCATATCCTTCCCCACAGGAGGCCTTGTCTTGATCATTCTATAAAAGCGATCTCGAGCTGGGTCTAGAGGATGTACAGTTACGAACAATATTTTTGACCCACCCATGATACAATATTTAAATCCTTTATTTGACATTTTATATAAGTTCAAGAAGATTACTTAATTGTAAGTTAAGTACTACATAGGAAAATATATCACGTACTTTACGGTTTGAAAACTGTAGCATGGATCAAAAGTTTTGCTCGTGACTGTACATCTAGTACACTATAATGTTGTTGGTGTGGCTGTGTATCTATCTGCTTGAGTGTAATGACTAGTTTAAACGGCATTTTTTCTCATACTAAGTTAGTGAACTATATAAGAAATGAAAATAAATCTTAGTTGCAATGGTTACAGTGATAAAGCAAGACGACAGAAGAACTTTTAGTCCACAAACAAGGTCGGAAAGGTTAGACCGTCACTATGTACAACGGATGCCCAGGTGATGGTGGCTCGAGAACTGCCGCGAGCGAGTTGGACCAAGGACGTATTTCGTTAAATTCCACACTACAATGCCCTCTGTAAGGGGCACCATCCTAGTCTCCTGATAGGGGGAGTTCGCGACGTTAAACCGAATGAATCATAATCAATCAACATCGTTTATCATAAGTGATTTCTAAAAAAAAAATATATATATCTTTCAATTGCCTCGCCTGGAATATTTATCCATTCATTG
>NC_134800.1:38368455-38380955 GCF_046742065.1 Oratosquilla oratoria | reverse complement strand
TGCGCATGCAGCTGATACGAAGCTAGACTAGGTAAACCATTGAACTCTGGCAGCTATACCGCGTACACATACGTACGTACATCAACAAATTAAAGTTGATTGATGCGTTGCGTTTATGATATCGATTGATAATGCAATGATTGATCACGGGTAAGTTGTGTTTGCTCTGATCCTTTCATCAATGGTGATGGGATTCAGGGATTGCCAAATGATGGATAATGCATTAAAAACGTTTAATCTTGCTGCGGGAGCGATTTTTTCTTGGGGGGGTGGGATCGCTCCCGCTATTGGATTTGCGAGAGCGACATTGGAACTTTCCCGAGCGAAATCGCACGTCGCTCCCGTGTATTTTTTTCGCTGATATATATGTGTATATATATATATATATATATACATATATGTATACATATATATGTATATATATATATGTATACGAAAAGAAGCTGAAGGAGGAGTGGGAGGGAGTAATGGATAGAGGTGTGATGGGTGTGGAGGAGGAATGGGGGATGGTTCAAGGAGGGAGTCTTAAAGTGTGCAAGGATGGTGTGTGGAACAAGAAGGACAGGGGGAAATAGAAGAAAGGGTAGTGAATGGTTGGGATGAGGAAACAAAGAAGGTTGTAGAAGAGAAGAAGCGAGCATTCACAGATTGGTTACAAAAGAGGACAGGGGAGTCATATGAGACGTACAAAGAAAAGAAAAGAGAAAGTAAAGCAAAAGGTAAAGGAGGCAAAGAGGAGAGCAGATGTGAAATGGGGTAGGAGTATGACAGAAAATTTTGAAAGTAATAAAAAGATGTTTTGGAAAGAAATTAAGAGAGGAAGAGGAGGCGAATCAAGTAGGGAAGAAAAAGGTAAAAGGTACAGATGGAGAGTTGATAATGGAAAGAGATGGCAGTGAGGGGAAGATGGGCAGAATATTTTAGGGAGTTGCTGAATGTGAAGGAGGATAGGGAAGGAAAGATAGCTGCAGTGGGAAATACGAAGAAAATGAGAGTGAGGAGTGAGGAGAATGGAGGAGAAATAAGGAAGGATGAGGTGAAGGCAGTTGTAAAGATGATGAAAGCAGGTAAGGCACCTGGTCTGGATGGATGTCATGCAGAATGTCTGAAAAAGGGAGGTTCAGTGATGGTGGACTGTTTGGTGAGATTATTTAATGTTTGCTGGAGAGAGGGTAGGGTACCGGAGGACTGGAGTAGTGCCTGTATAGTTCCTCTTTACAAGGGAAAAAGGGGACAAGTGTGAATGTAGTAGTTTCAGAGGGATTAGCCTGTTGAGTGTAGTAGGGAAGGCTTATGGGAGAATCTTAATTGAGAGGATTAGGAGAGGAACAGAAGGAGTAATTGTTGAGGAACAGTGTGGATTTAGGACGGGTAGAGGTTGTGTAGATCAGATCTTTGTGGTAAGACAGATATGTGAGAAAGCTATAGGAAAGGGGAAGGATGTTTTTTGGGCTTTTATGGATCTGGAAAAGGCTTATGATAGGGTAGACAGAAAGGCACTGTGGGAGGTTATGCAGATTTATGGGATAGGAGGAAAGCTTTTGGGAGCTGTCAAGAGTTTTTATGTGAGTAGTAGAGCATGTGTTAGGATTGGAAATGGAGAGAGTGAGTGGTTTGAAGTAAAGGTGGGGACTTCGTCAAGGATGCGTTATGTCGCCCTGGCTGTTCAACTTATACATAGATTGGGGTGGTGCGAGAGGTGAATGCTAGGGTAGTGAGTCAGGGATTGGAGGATGGTTAAAGAAAATGGAGAAAAGTGGGAGGTGAGCCAGCTGTTGTTTGCGGACGAACACTGTGCTTGTGGCAGGGTCAGAGGAGGGATTGAGGAAGCTGGTGGCAGAGTTTGGGAGAGTATGTGATAGAAGAAAGCTAAAGATAAAATGTGGGTAAAAGTAAGGTGATGAGATGTACAAGGGGGTGAAAGTGGCAGTAGACTGGAAGTGAACATTAAGGGGAGAGCGACTGGAGGAAGTGGATAGTTTTTAGATACTTGGGTGCAAGTGTAGCAGGAAAAGGTGGAGTGAAGGTGGAGGTAGAATGTAGATTGAGAGAAGCGAGTAGTAAATGCCTTGGTGGTTTTAAAGAGTGTAATGAGAAAATAAGACATTTGGGAATGGATGCGAAGAGGAGACTGTATGAAGGAGTGATTGTGCCAACAGCACTGTATGGGGCAGAAACGTGGAAACATAAGAGAAGAAGAGAGAAGGAGTTTGAATGTGTTTGAGATGAGGTGTCTGAGAAGTATGGTGGGGGTTACTAGGCTAGATAGAGTGAGAAATGAGGAGGTGAGGAGGAGAACAGGGGTGAAAAAGGATTTGGGAGAGAGGGTTGATGAAAGAATATTAGGATGGTTTGGACACATGGAAAGAATGAGTGAAGAAAGACTAGTAAAAGAGGTATGGAAGGCAGATGTGGAGGGAGTGAAACATGAGGGGACGTCCCTAGGATGAGGTGGATGGATGGGGTGACGGGGGCTTTGGGGAAGAGGGGAATGTCTGTTGAGGAAGGAAGGGAGAGGACGGAAGACAGAGGTGAGTGGAGAATGGTTGTATATGGATAATGTTGTGACTGCATGAGGAGGAATGGGCGGGGGGGGTGGGGGGCGGGGTGTAGTATGTGTGAGTAAATTTTGACGCAGCCCGAAGGGATTTCTCCCCGTCCTCTCCTTATATGCAAAGGGGGACGGAGAGGGGGGGGTCGCCGATTAAATTAAGCGGCCTTGCTGTGGATGTACTGTGTCTTGCGACACTGCTTCTGACCCAGGGCGGTGGGCAGGGTTCAGGGATGACCCGTCATCCAGGAGGTGCTCAGATGAGAGGAAGGGTGGGAGGGGTGTGGAGTGTATTTAGGGATGAAATGGGTGGGAGTGTTTTTATGCCTTTCCCTTTGTGGCTACATCCCTTGGAAGGGGGAAAAAGCCTTGGTATATGTATGTATGTATGTATGTATATATATATGTATATATATATATGTATACATATATGTATAAGTATTTGTACAACACTGAATGGGTCCCAGTGATTAGAGATATATTTTAACAACCACAATGCACTTTAATTCTAAGCCATCAACATCGGGAGACCCAATGGAGGCCACATGCAGAAATTGAAATGCGGTACTGCCAAGGACTCGAACCCAGCATCCACATGACAAGTGTTGTAGTAACTTTCCAACTACGCTATCAAGAGAGATATAAGTTGAGCGCAACTTTTCTTATATATTTGTCTGCTCGAGTTACACATACATGAAATTTTGCGTTCAACCCATCTCCACTATGATATTATATATATATACATATATATATATATATATATATATATATATATAATATATATATATATATATATATATATATATATATATGCATGTTAAATTCATACATGCATGGGGTGGTGGGAGAGGCAAATACAAGGGTAGTGAGTTAGGGATTGGAGATGGTTAAAGAAAATGGAGAAAAGTGGGAGATAAGCCAGTTGTTGTTTGGTGACGACACTGCGCTTGTAGCAGGATCAGAGGAGGGATTGATGAAGTGAGAGAATTTGGGAATGTGTGCGAAAAAAGTAAGTTGAAGATAATTATGGGTAAAAGTAAGGTGATGAGATGTACAAGGGGAAAAAGTGGTAGCAGACTGGAAGTGAGTATAAAGAGAGAGAGAGACTGGAGGAAGTGGATAGTTTTAGATACTTGGGTGAGAATGTGAAGGGAAAGGGAGGAGTGGAGATGAAGGTAGAATGTGGATTGAAAAGCGAGTAATTGCCTTGGAGGATTCAAAAGTGTAATGAGAAATAGACATTTGGGAATGGATGGTAAGAAGAGATTGTATGAGGGAGTGATTGTGCCGACAGGACTGTATGGGGCAGAAACATGGAGCATAAGAGAGGAAGAGAGAAGAAGTTTGAATGTGTTTGAGATGAGGTCCCTGAGAAGCATGATAGGGGTTACTAGGCTGGATAGAGTGAGAAATAAGGAGGTGAGGAGGAGAACGGCGGTGGAAAGGGAGTTTGGAGATAGGTTTGGTGGTAGAGTATTGCGATGGTTTGAATACATGGAAAGAATAAGTGAAGAAAGACTATTAAAAGAGGTGTGGAAGGCAGAGGTGGAAGGAGTGAACATGAAGGGACGACCTAGGATGAGGTGGATAGATGGGGTAAAAGCGGCATTGAGAAAGGGGAATATCTGTTGAGGAAGGACAGGAGAGAACAGAAGATAGGGATTAATGGAAAATGGTTGTGTATGGATGATGCTGTGATGCATGAGGTGGAGTGGGTGGGGATGGGGGGTGAGGGAGTATATGTGAGAAAAAAATGACGCAGCCCAAAGGAATTTCTCTCTGGCTTCTCCTTTTCTGCATGAGGGGACGGAGAGGTGGGGGTCGCCGATTTAATTAAGCGTCCTTGCTGTGGATGTGCTGTGTCCTGCGACACTGCTTCTGATCTAAGGCAGTGGGCAAGACGCAGGAATGTACCAAGATAAGAGGGAGGGTGGAGGGGAGTGGAGTATGTAGGGGATAAAATGGGTGAGAGTTGTTTTATGCAATTGTTTTGTGGCTATATCCCTTGGAAGGAGGAAAAAGCCTTTGGTATATGTATGTATGTATTTATGTGACAAGATAAAGAAACCTGTTTGGATAATGTATGGCATGTATAGCAATAAATGAGGAAAAACTCAATTTTTGGCAACAAGCCCAGGCAATCAATCGGTGTTGCCACAACGTGGTTTTTCTCTGTTCTCAGATCCGATGAAATAGAATATAACCATCATCGGGCTTGTCGGAGATAACTGTATCGTTAAGATGAGAACTTAACTTAGTTCTTGTGCGTTAGTAATGTAAGTAGCCCCTCAAAAAGAAAAGAAAAGAAAAGAAAAAATCGGCAGGTCTCTGTCAAACAGGATTCTAAATGCAGTCATGGTGACAAAAGTACTTTAGCATCATGGTGACGTAATAAGGAATTTTGTTCATTTCAATTATTCATTTTAATGTGAATTTATGTTTTCAAACACTCAGGGAGTCATGATAGACCAGTGGCTAGAGTGCTTGACCCACGCCGGGATTAATAGAATAAAAACTGGTGACTCTCCACAAGATGTGCTTCGCCCATGTGATACTTTCGAAGGCTCTCCCGTGTGTGCCTTGACACGCCTTAGGAGGCAGTGTGTCTGGGTCGTGCTCAGTCACACAAGAGTATCCAAGCATAATACAATTACAAAGGGTAGGATGAGGAAAGACAGAGCAAAGGCAACAAGGTCATTGGATACCAAGGTTAAAAAAAAAAAAAAAAAAAAAAATACAGTAAGATGGAGATAATTTTCATTTCGGTTCGGATTATCGTCGCGAACTCTGCCTATCAGGAGGCTAGGACGGTGCCCCTTGCAGAGGACTTTGTAGCGTAGAATTTAATGGACCATGACCTTGGTCCAACTTGCTGGCTGCAGGGTTTGAATTGGCTTCACCTCGACCTCCGTCGCAAGTAGCGACGTTCTAACCCTCTCAGCCAGCCAGAGAAAAAATATAATAATAAAATAAACAAATAGGAAAATAATAGAAAGATATAGAAATTAATAAAATGAGGTATACGAGTACGTACGAAAGAAAAAAAGCGCAGGGAATCATGTTTTCGAATCGTGGACACGATTCTTTCGTTGCTCGTTGGATCGTCAGACCGATCAATGACCTGTGGCTCACCTTCCCCTTGACCTCATCTGACCTAACCTAACCCAACTTAGCCTAATTTAACCTGACTTGGTTTAACCTAACCTAGCCTAACATTATAGTAACTCAATTTAACCGAAACTGACCGAACCTAACCTGATTTAGCCAAACTTAACCTAGCCTAATCTACAGTAATGTGGCCTAACCTAGCTCTTAGCCTGTCCTGACCTAACCTGACTTGATCTGACCCAACTTGACCTAACTCGACCTAATTCAACATAATCTAATCTCATCTAGCCTAATCTAACCAGACCTGACCCGACCTAGATAAATCTAATCAAACATTACCTAGTCTGACCTGACCCGAGGTGACCCGAACAAACTCAACCTAACCTAACACAACCCAGTCCAATCCAGTCAATTCAATCGAATCTAATGCACTACACCTAATCTAATCTAACCTGACCTAACCTAGTCTAATCTAACCTAACTTAGCGTAGATTAACATAAACTAACCTAAAATAACCTAAAGTAACTTACACTAACTTAACTAACCTAAGCTAACCCGAACTAACCAAAGCCATACTAAACTAAATCAAACTTGAAGGATAAAAAGGTCCCGGACATGTAGTGCAGACCTAAAGCCACTGGCCGAATCGTGGGTGTAGGAAAAAGAAAATGGGGTTGGGAGGGATGACATCATCGGTAGATAGACTCGCATGAGGGGTTTCCCTGAGCGCGCGCCCGCGTGCCCACGACTTCCTTCTCCTCCTCACGCCCGTGGCCCACCCACATCACATCCACATTCCATTCACGCCCACGACCTATTCATAGCATAGACTCACATGGAAGGTGACGTGGCTTGTTCAAGCTAGTACTGGGCGATTTTATTCAGCTCTTTGCTGTTAATCACCAGAATCGGTACAATATATAATCCAGAATCTAAGAACATAAGAATGGAGGAGACCACGAGAGACCGTAAAGCATACACTAGACAGTTCCATGTCCCTTACCACCTGTCATAAAGTTATATAATCTCTTAAAAAAAGTGGGATTAAGCCCAAGAATTGTTCACATTCACAATTCGCACACTTTCACTCAATCCAGACAGACCCAAAGGGTTCTTCTGAGCTGAATAAAATCGTCTATCCTCATCCAGAAAAATATTTAAATGTTACCATATCAATCAGGTTAGGTTAACAATGTAGTCAGCATTGTAAATATTAATTGTTTTAAGAGGTGGTTAGATAATTTTATGGATGGGGATAATAGGTGGTAATGAACATGGAACTGCGTAGTGTAGGCCTTATGGTCCCTTGTAGTCTCCTTCATTCTTATATTCTTATGTTCTTAAGAACAAATTTTGGACCTATTTAGACCCGAGAGTTTTTTTTTTCTTTCCAATCTGAATAAAGGGAGCTGGCTTTACTCAGAGCAGACCCTTTAAAGAGTTTCTTGTAAGTAGAAAGACGGGTGAAATGTACTCTTTAAGAGTCTCCAGCTAAGGGCTTGTTCGTGTTGAAAGTACATTTTAGGTCTTGATTTTATTTGATCAATTAGTTTATTTATTTGTTTATTTATATATTTATTTTATTTTTATTTATCTATTTGTTTATTTACTTATTATTTTATTTTCATTTATTTATTTCTTT
Source organism: Oratosquilla oratoria (assembly GCF_046742065.1). Lineage (NCBI taxonomy): Eukaryota > Metazoa > Arthropoda > Malacostraca > Stomatopoda > Squillidae > Oratosquilla > Oratosquilla oratoria. Next base: position 38,373,653 of record NC_134800.1, on the reverse strand, counting down.
ATTCATTCTATTTCTATTTATCTATTTATTCATTTATTTGCTTTTGTTTTTTATCTATCTATTTATCTATTAATTCGTTCATTTTTATCTATTAAGATATTTATCTATTAAAATCATTTATTTACTTATCTATCTATTCATTTATATACAAATTTTTAAGATTAATTGATCTATTTATCAGTTTTTTATCATTATATACATTTTTTTCCTTACACATTTGGGTTCTTTTGTAAAATGCAACCCGGTCGTATTTGGGGACTCTCTTCCTGAAATTTTCTTTCTCGTTCCCAGGATCGCCTGAACCAAACAAGATGGGGGTGATGCTCGATTGAGAGAATGTTTCCACCGCTATTTTCTGTTTCACTGATGTTTAGAAGTTTCACAATACCTGAAGAATGTTGAAGTAATTTTATTCATTTCATCTATTCACTTGTCTATTCATTCATATACTTATATATATATATTTTTTTTTTTTTTTTTTTTTTGCGGGGTTGGGGTGCGGGGGAGGTCAAATAGGTTGGTAGTTGAGATGGTACTTGTGAATCGCTAATTTCTGATGTTCATTGCTTATTGAAAAAATAAAATAAGATTAAATTGGAATAGTTTTAAACACACGTTATGTGTGCCTAGTAGCAGGTTGGTTCCGACCGTGGTTTGCACGATAAAGACCCACGTTCGAACCCAACAGCAACCACCTGGAACTCCAAACACATAAGGCAAAGGTGGTGACGTTAACCTTAGCTAAGCTCCCTCTGGTAGGATCTCGCCTCGAGACCAAAATATAAAGAGAAATAGAGATTCCTACCGAATGTCAACCACGCACTGTCCCTGCGCTCAGGATGTGCGACCTATCCGCGGCCATTTGTCTCTGTCGCCCACTCCCACATGAAGCCACATCTCGTCAACGTCCACCTCCCTAATGCTTCTGCCCACCTTGACAAGTGTAGGAAATGGAGACTGCTCCCTTCTCCTCCTTCTACTCCTTTTCTTCCTCCTGTTCCTCCTCCTACTCCTCTTCCCACTCCTCCTCCTCCTCCTCCCCCTACTCCTCCCCCTACTCCTCCTTCCCTCCTTCTATTCTTTTCACTCCTCCACATCTCCCCTCCTCCTCCTCTCGCTCCCCTCCTCCTCCTCCACCTCCTCCTCCTCCACCTCCTCCTCCTCCTCCTCCTATTTTTCCTCCTACTACTTTCACTCCTCCTCTTCTCCCCTCCTCCTCCCCTTCCCCCTTTCCGTCTCCTCCTCCTCCTCTCCCCCTCCTCCCCTCCCCCTCCTCCCCCTCCCTTTCTCCTCTCCTCCTCCCCTTCCCCCTTTCCGTCTCCTCCTCCTCCTCCTCCTCCCCCTTCCTCCTCTTCCCCTCCTTCAGCTCCCTTTCTCCTCCTTCTACTCTTCCTCCTCCACCACTCCCTCCTCGTCATATTCTTCCTCCGTCTCCTATCCCTTCTCCTTTTCTCCCCCTCCTCCTCTTCTCCCCCTCCTCCTCCTTTTCTCCCCTCCTCCTCCTCCTCCGCTCCCCACTAATGCTGCTGCAGCTGCTGCTGCTGCTACTACTACTACTACTACTACTACTACTACTACTACTACTACTACTACTACTACTACTACTACTACTACTACTACTACTACTACTACTACTACTACTACTACTACTACTACTACTACTACTACTACTACTACTACTACTACTACTACTACTACTACTACTGTTACTAATACTGTTACTAGTGCTATTACTACTAGAAACTGGTGACAGAAACAGTCCAGCACTAAAGCAACGCAGACATCAGTCCAGTTTCATCCCAGAAAGCTCTCTGGGAGGGCCCGAGAATCGTTGCCAGTCGTCCTGGGGCTACGGGTTTCGAGTCAATGAAACTTGAGGCAAGTACTAATAGCATCATTTACACGTGTGGGTCGCACCGTTTACTTCACTTAGATAACAGAGTGGGCGACGTGAGTTTTTCTTCTCTGACGTCATAATCTCCTTTTCCCGATCCCCAGCAGTGACAGCTATCTGCTCCAGCAATCCCTAAGCCGCACAGGGCAAAGGTGACGGCTTTTTTCCCAGCTACACGCCTCCTGGTGTACGCTCCTCATCGTCATTTGAAACCTCCACACCAAAACTTGCTATAGAATTAATTTCGAAAAGGGTACAGTGTACACAAAGACCACACAAAAGCCTTCTAAAGACGCCTCCAATAAACATGAATTTTTATGAGGCCCCTATGGATTGTGGGACCTAAGCTGTAACTCGTGTTGACCACAGATTACACACTTTGTCAGCTGTTTAGTAAGTTACCTGATGCGTTTATTATACCCAGTATATATGTATCCCTAACCAGAGTCCAATGAAAGCAGATTAATGTATCATTTATCTTTAATGCATTGTGATTGGCTGAGACACTTTCTACTCTGCCCTTCCTCATACTCCCTTGAGGGATGCGAGTCCCAGCCGCGTTGTGAAGAAGCTGGAAGCGGATCACGCTAGAGAATAATTTACTGCATATGGCCACATGAAACTGACTAAGACGCACGGGAACTATACAAATAACTTGTATACCTTCCGATATTAACTATTCGATACATTTCTTTGTTCATTTCTTAGAATTGAAGCGATTTTTCGAAAAAGGGTATTGTGTCAACACCATAAGCAATGAAATATGTGTTAGGGTCGTATTAATACAGCATGTCCCAGCATTTTTCGACCCTAGCACTTCCTGCAGTCAGGTCTAAGCAGTCCAGCACTCCTAATTAATATCTTATTACTAGAAGGGCAAAGGAAAGTGTAAGTATGCATTGCTTCCCACTATCCTCTGTAATCTCTGTAATTTATTTCAGTACCCCAGGTTGGTAAACGCTGTCTTAATATATCATGGGCCAGGCCGGCCAGGGCGTTCGAAGCAGCACCTGCCTGTGCCCACCCCTTGGCGTCTCACCGGGATATTATCTATACATCACATCAGGTTACTGACAAGCTATTAACACCCGTCCCACTATCAGGCCTAGGCGGCCCCAACTCAACTGAATAAAACCATCTGGTGTTTGACACGGCGGCGGTTGTAGAGATCGCCGCGGTGGTGACGGGGTAAAGGTAAGTTTTGCTCGATTCGATTATTGCTCAACGATAATCGTTCATGGCTGAAAGATGATCATCAAACTATTTAATAGAACATAATTTATTTGTTTTAGCGACTCTAGCGGCAGTCGCTTGAGCCAAAAGATCCCCATAATATATATATATACATATATATATACATATATATATACATATATATATATACATATGTATATATATATATACATATGTATATATATATATATATATACATATATATATATATATATATATATATACATATGTATATATATATACATACATACATATACCAAGGCTTTTTCCCCCTTCCAAGGGAGGTAGCCAAAAAGGGAAAGGCACAAAAACACTCCCACCCATTACATCCCCAAATACACTCCACACCCCTCCCACCCTTCCTCTCATCTGAGCACCTCCTGGATGACGGGTCATCCCTGCACCCTGCCCACCGCCCTGGGTCAGAAGCAGTGTCGCAAGACACAGTACATCCACAGCAAGGCCGCTTCATTTAATCGGCGACCCCCCCTCTCCGTCCCCCTTTGCATATAAGGCGAGGACGGGGAGAGATCCCTTCGGGCTGCGTCAAAATTTACTCACACATACTACCCCACCCCCCCGCCCATTTCTCCTCATGCAGTCACAACATCATCCATATACAACCATTCTCCACTCACCTCTGTCTTCCGTCCTCTCCCTTCCTTCCTCAACAGACATTCCCCTCTTCCCCAAAGCCCCCTTCACCCCATCCATCCACCTCATCCTAGGACGTCCCCTCATGTTCACTCCCTCCACATCTGCCTTCCATACCTCTTTTACTAGTCTTTCTTCACTCATTCTTTCCATGTGTCCAAACCATCCTAATATTCTTTCATCAACCCTATCTCCCAAATCCTTTTTCACCCCTGTTGTCCTCCTCACCTCCTCATTTCTCACTCTATCCAGCCTAGTAACCCCCACCATACTTCTCAGAAAGAAGAAAGCTAAAGATAAATGTGGGTAAAAGTAAGGTGATGAGATGTACAAGGGGTGAAAGTGGCAGTAGACTGGAAGTGAACATAAAGGGAGAGCGACTGGAGGAAGTGGATAGTTTTAGATACTTGGGTGCAAGTGTAGCAGGAAAAGGTGGAGTGAAGGTGGAGGTAGAATGTAGATTGAGAGAAGCGAGTAAATGCCTTGGTGGTTTAAAGAGTGTAATGAGGAATAGACATTTGGGAATGGATGCGAAGAGGAGACTGTATGAAGGAGTGATTGTGCCAACAGCACTGTATGGGGCAGAAACGTGGAACATAAGAGAAGAAGAGAGAAGGAGTTTGAATGTGTTTGAGATGAGGTGTCTGAGAAGTATATATATATACATGTATATATATATACATGTATATATATACATATGTATATATATATACATATGTATATATATATACATATGTATATATATATATACATGTATATATATATATATATACATGTATATATATATATATACATGTATATATATATATGTATATATATGTGTATATATATGTATATATATGTGTATATATATATGTATATATGTGTATATATGTGTATATATATGTGTATATATATGTATGTGTATATATATGTGTATATATATGTGTATATATATGTGTATATATATGTATATTATATGTATATATATATGTATATATATATGTATATATATGTACATGTATATGTATATATATGTATATATATGTGTATATATATGTATTATATATATGTATATATATATATATATGTATATGTATGCATATGTATGTATATGTATATATATAGTTCTCAAGATAAACATTTGACGATCATCATTGAGCGATAATCGCACCTAGCAAAACGTACCTTTAACAAATTGATCTAACAAGCTTCGACCACGTCATCTATTCTGTAGAACCTCATGATGAAGGGGGACAGACACGCCTCCGCGTGACGTCATTGAAGACCTGCGCGCGCGCGCCGAACTAGGCCGGTCGTTCGGTCCGGCTCCGAGATGCGTAACAGGACCTTCGAGGTACAGTGGAGGAAATAAAGCCGGCAGGGGAGGGGACCTTTTAGCTCATAATGAGGCCGGCTGGATAACGGTGGATTTGGG
>NC_134800.1:38358455-38363455 GCF_046742065.1 Oratosquilla oratoria | reverse complement strand
CCTTCACTTCTCCCTGTTTGTTTTTTTCTCATCGTCGTTGATGTCGTCTTGAGCATTTCTCATGCACACTGATAATGGCCTCCATCTCCATCTTCTTCATTTCCTCATCATGTCATCATCTCATTATCCCTTAATGATGATTTATGTCTACGCTGTGGCTTGTTCAAGAGGGGTCCCATCTCTTGAAGGCAAAGCCTCGAGCTTGATATCCAAAACCGTTAATGACTTCTGCTGGTCTTAGCCGTCTTTGGGCATATGACAAAGGTGACGGCTTCGGCCGCAGGTGAACACCTGTGTAATAAATTCATCTTTAGGGATTTAGGTATAGTTGACATCAGGTAATTTCGTTAAACTGAGGGGAGAGTTTCGTGCTGAAGAAGTTAATGACGTTTCAATGTTGGGAGATATCATTGGCAGCGCCTCTTCGAGAAGCCGTCAAAAACAAGACCGATCTTATCTTTTCATGAAGCGAGTGCATTTGCACTATCAATAATTGACTCAATTTTCATAATGCTTCGGTCGAGGACAGCGGACTCCAGGTTTTCTGAACAAAACTTTTTTGGAAACCACGATAACAGTTCATAAAGGTGTCACTTCTGGTCTTGTTCGATTATGTCGGAGTCAATGTTGATCGATGTTGTCGTTCGGCAGTGGTGTTGACGTTCGAACCAACCTGAGTGCTACACGTGTTAGTGTGAAGAGTCTTTATCACTCCCTATGATGAAATGCGGTCAGCTTAAATGCGTTGTCACACTGGGCTACTTCTCCTGCGACTGTTGGAGCAGATTTGCAGCCCGCAGTTTTCGGGAAGGTATCTGATATGTTGGAGGGAAATGATTTCCCCCCAGGATATCAAATTAAATTCCATATACATTATTGAGAAAACAAAATGGTCTGCCATAGTGATTTTACGGCGGAAAAAGTTCTGGAGGTGGGAGGTACCGCCGTTTAATCGAAAGTTCGAACAAAAATTGCCCAGTGTGATAACCTATTTACACCTGTTAGTGTGAAGAGTCCTTATCGCTCCTTTTGTGCTGAAAAGATGTCAGCTTAAGTGGCATATCTTGTCTACTTAAATGATGAGAAAAGGTTCATTTTTAGACTCTCAAAGGTCTCATAAAGTTTTGGTCACTGATACCATAGTGAAGGTTTGAAGTGCTTCGATGGTGTTGTCACAACGACCATACTAAATGTAACACACAAACTGTGTTACCTTTGTTCTTGCAAAGCGGTGATGTGTTTACATAAAGGTGCATTCCGTGTTAGAATGTTAGTTTTAGCGTGGGTGCTTGGATGTACAGATTAACAATAATGAGTCGATCATGTTAGTGTTCTATCCTCATTCATGAAAAAAAATGAAAGTTGAAAAAAAAAATCCCACGGCGTTTAAGCCCATCTTAAACTGAAGAGTCTTGAGATAGAATAAGAATATAAGAATGGAGGAGGCTGCAAGACACCATAAGGTCAGTTTCATGTCCCTTACCACCTGCCATCCCTATCCATAAATTTATTCAATCTTTTCTTAAAACAACCAATAGTTTCAGCGCTTATTACATGGTCACTAAGTCTACTCCATTCGTTATCCACTCTGATAGTAAACCAGTTCTTGCCTATTTCCTTACCTAAATTTTTCGTTTAAATTCATTACTACGAGTCTTGTATTACTGTCTTAGTATGATGACCTTGCCTTATCACCCTTGTTAAAGCCCTGAACCCATCTGAATACCTCTATCAGATCACTCCGCACTCTTCGTAGACTACTCCGTAGTATTGGTACATAAGAACATAACAATAAAGGAGACTGCAAGAGACCATAAGGCTTACATTAGGTAGTTCCATGTCCATTACCATATGTCATTCCCATCTATAAAGTTGTCTAGCCATTTCTTAAAACAGCCGATAGTTTCAACGCTCACCACATGGCTACTAAGTCTATTCCATTCGTTGACCACTCTATTAGTAACCTAGTTCTTGGCTATTTCCTTCTTAAATCTAAATTTGTCCGACTTAAATCCATTTCTGCGAGTCCTGCCCTGTTTTCTTAATATGATGACCTTGTTTGCGTCACCCTTGTTAAAACCTTTGATCCACTTGAACACCTCTATTAGATCACCCCGCACTCTAAGTCTTTCCAGAGAGTGTAAGTTAAGATATTTAAGTCTATCCCCGTAAGGTAAATTCATTTTGGTCATTTTCCTCTATAGATCACCCCGCTTTATTCTGGCTGATGCTAGACGATTTATACCAGCTGTGTTCCCTTTTGAATGAAAATGAGTATTAAAACCATCTAGATTAACCTCTTTTGTACCAAAATGTATTTACTTCAATCTGGTTAACTTTAAACGGTTTTATTTTGTCTTGGGGCATCATCTTGATAAAACTCTTTCTCTCGCCAGAGCTGACAGGATAAATTGATGTTTAGGAGCATTAGGAACTTATACAAGGAAACAAACAATAGTTACGATCACTTGGCTTTTCTTAAACAAGGCTTTATTCTAAACTGAATAAAATTGTCTTGTGCGAGCCAAAACAAATCCCCTCAAGAGTATCAAGTTCGTTGCAGTCGTCTGTGTAGAGTTAAGTTCCAAAACTTTTAGTTGAGTAAATTTAATGTTCTGAAACTGAGTTAATGTATTTGAACACTATATATGCATAGAGTATATGATTTACGTAAACAGGAGGATTTATGATGACATGTTATTCGGAAACGTTTTAAGTAAGGAAGAATAACAACAAATCGAACGAAAGTCTTCGAGAATAGTTTTAATTTAATAGAAATTTGTGTCGTATGATAATATATTGGCATAAAGTGCGATACTACATTTGGATCTCCTGAGGAGGGGGATGAGAGGAAAGGAGAGGAAAAGATGAGAGGACAGGAGAAGAGGATGGAGAGGAAAGGTGGAGAGGAGAAGAGGGGAGGTGAACAGGAGGAAAGGAGAAGAGGAGAGGCGGAGGGAAAAGAGGAGAGGCGGAGAGGAGAAGAATAGAGGTGGAGAGGAGAAGAGGAGAGGCGGAGGGAAAAGAGGAGAGGAGAGGCGGAGAGGAGAAGAGGAGAGGCGGAGGGAAAAGAGGAGAGGCGGAGGGGAAAAGAGAAGAAGAGGAGAGGCGGAGGGAAAAGAGGAGAGGCGGAGGGGAAAAGAGAAGAAGAGGAGAGGCGGAGAAGAGAAGAGGAAAAACGGAGAGGGAAAAAGAAGCGACGGAGAGGGAAGGCGGAGAGGAGAAGAGAAGAAGCGTAGAGGAAGGAAGATGGTGGAGGGAGGGCCGTGACTTGCATCCACTCGGGGCACATTTTCGTACTTGTTTTTTCAGTGATTCAAGAAGATGCCTAATGTTGTCATAACGTACGGTGGAGACGACTTAAGGAGATGACTTGAAGACTCCATTGGCCAGGTTGATCGAGTACCTGAGTCTAGGTGCAAATGTTCGCGCGAACAAAGAACAGAATGATACACTAGCCAGCATTCATCCAGGCTTGGTGTAGATTTTTTCTTTTTATGTATCAAGTTTGCAGTGGTTGTATTTGAGGGAGAGTATTTTTTTTTCTTTTGCCATCTTCACCTCTTCACCTATTTTTTTCTCGTGTTTCTGTGGTGGTGTATAAGAATGCCATCACTGTGTCCCGTGTGTGTTGTAAAAGGAGAGTAAATGGAGCGGAAAGAGGGGTGTATCTTTGTTCAACAATATATTTCATAATGCACACGTATATATTTAACAGCTCTACGCCGACGTTGCATATTCTTTGCCGGTGGCGACTCGCGCTTTGGCCGGGTCCGGGTAGTCTGTATTCTGCACGGCTCCTGAGTGGAGCCCCCGCAGATAGTGCGGTTGTAAATAGATCTCGTGAAGTACTATAAGGGTTTCATTGTCCTATTGTATTGTTATACGAACGCCAATGGACTCAGGGGGCTGGGAATCCCCATTTTTCGTAATGTTCTTCCTCAAGGAGGAACATGATGCTCTGAGTAAGACAGCCCCCCCCCCCAACTACAGTGAGTTATAATGTGGGGGGGAGGTACATTGTCAATAACTTGTGCACTTCGCAAATATTTGAAAAATTAAACACCAAATTTTGAAGCTAGAATGACTAGTTGTCTTTCTCCGAATATATTTCGCGTCCGCATCTTAAAATTTTCTTTCGCTAGCTATCCCAAAACCGACATGCATCTAGATGGTAACATATATTTCTTTTATTAATTTAATTCATGAGAGGGGACGCCTTAAACATTCTGAATTCCTGTTAGGAAAAGTGAGTGAAAAAGACTACTTTCTCACTTTTCTTCAGAGGAATGATTATTCAGAGAGGATTTTTTTCCGTGTGTATTGGCTGATCAAATAAAAAAACCTCTTTTGTAGCCAACCATTCTCCAAAGTCTCTGACTGGAAACGTTTACCTGCATTTGTCTAAACAGGTTAAGGGTTCTTAGAAACTCGTTTTGAGCCACTGACTCTTACTCGGAATGACCATTTTCTTTGTCGGATCGCTGGGTTGCTGGGAAATTGGGAGGTCCTCCCGATGTGAGAGGGCGGGAATTCTTTCATTCTGCGGTCGTTACACAGAGTCGAGGCACATAATTATGCTTTGCGAGGTGACTGTGATGTACGGCCCCGTCAGCCTGTGTGTCTCGGAACAGAGTGGACCTTCGGAGGATGGGTGAGGGCTATTTAAAATGTTGGATTTTTGACCTGAAGATCTTTCTGGTGGAATTCACATAGTAGATATAAATAGATTTTTATACCAATACCAAAGATAAACGGAACAATGGAATGTAGTAAACATCGCACAGTCAGTATCATGAGTCAAATAACCAAAATTATATTAAGGATAGTTTTAAATAGAATAAGAAATAAAGTGAGAGAACAAGTTTCATGGGAGCAATTTGGTTTCATAGAAGGGAAAGGAACAGCAAATGCAATTTTTATGATAACGATTATGGAGAGGATGATAGAAAAACAACAAAATGTATATATTTGCTTTGTTGACTACGGGAAGGCGTTTG